>NC_141873.1:483602329-483753845 GCF_056163025.1 Triticum urartu | reverse complement strand
CCAAGGTCTGCTTCGCTTCTGTTGCTCACCCGAGAAGCAACGGTCAAGCGGAGAGGGCAAATGCTGAAGTGCTGCGCGGGCTCAAGACCAGAACTTTCGACAGGCTGCACAAGTGCGGAAGAAACTGGATCGAGGAGCTGCCGGTGGTTCTTTGGTCGATCAGGACGACGCCAAATCGAGCCACTGGACAGACACCTTTCGCTCTAGTCTATGGAGCAGAGGCAGTTATCCCCACGGAACTCGTATACGGGTCACCTCGAGTGTTCGCTTATGATGAGCTTGAGCAAGAGCAGCTGCGACAAGATGACGCGCTGCTCCTTGAGGAAGACCGTCTTCAGGCTGCTGTGCGAGCTGCTCGCTACCAGCAAGCTTTGCGCCGCTACCATAGCCGCAAAGTTAACGCCAGAAGTCTCGAGGAAGGCGACCTTGTTCTTCGGCGAGTTCAGTCCGCCAAGAATTCCAACAAGTTGACGCCGAAGTGGGAAGGCCCTTACCGGGTGAAACGAGTCACTAGGCCTGGCGCTGTCCGCCTTGAGACCGAAGATGGCATTCCGGTGAGCAACTCCTGGAACATTGAGCATCTTCGTAAGTTTTACCCGTAAGGCGCGGTTGTCGGAACCTGTTCCGGCAACCACCTTTTGTACAAGTCTTGCCGCTGTTGCATGTAATCCTTTGTACAAAGCCGGGCGCAGACCCCGTGCATAAGTAAAGCTCATGTGCTTCGCACATTTTGTCGATTTTATGCTTCTTATTTTTTGGCATATATGATCTGACACTTTGTGCAGCACCTACTCCACGGTAAGCCATAACAAGCCGTAAAGGCCCATATCTGTATTGTCTCTTCTTTCTTTTGAAAGGAAGGTTCCCCTCGCCCACAAGTTTGCCGGGGGGGGGAAGGAGAAGACGATGGTAAGGACCAGGCGTTGTTCAAGAAAAGTTTTGCCTTGCCGGGAAGCAAACAACAGAAAAAGCTAAGTTGCCAAAGTTTGAGCAATCAAATTTTTAAAATTTTAAGTTATCTCCCTTGAACGACCGCACTTTGTATGGAAAACCTGTGCACGGAGGAACCAACTCGTAGCTAGTTGCGCCCTTACTTTGTTTCGAGTCCGCTCAACAACTTAAGTGAGCTGCTAGCGCCCTTACTTTGTTTCGAGTCCGCTCAGCAACTTAAGTGAGCCGCTAGTGCCCTTACTTTGTTTCGAGTCCGCTCAGCAACTTAAGTGAGCTGCAACTAGTCGCGACAAGGTTTCTTGTCGGTAGCGGCACCGCCAGCAGGCGGCTGACGTCCCGTACTCAGCGCTCGCGGCTTAGGTGCCTGCACCGGCAAGTTCCCTAAAAGCGTAGGGTAAAAAGACATACAAAGGGAGGGATCAAGTAAAGGGAATAACATTGCAATCATTCCATAGAACAAAGCTATATTACAAAGATAGCTTGTCGCAGCTCTAATAGATTGTTTTTATGACATGATAAACAGCGACAAGGAAAGAAGAAATGGGCGGCCTAATCTACGCGATCGCCTTCGACCCTCTTGATCCCGCTCACCTTGTCCACAATGGGTGCGACAAGGGCCTTGAGCTCCTCCAGGTCACCTTCCGGCGGCAAGGTCCTGAGGATGTTGGTGAGGCGGAGGCCCGGATTGCGGAAGGCCACCTTCATCAACACTTTCTGAAGAGCTCCCGCGCAGATCTTGCGCGACTCGTCGGCCAGCTTCTTGGGGATCCTTTCCCGGAGCCGCTGAAGGGCCGTCGCCACGCCCTTGAAGAACAGGACGAGCTTGGCGCTGGGTTGGAGGTTGTCGTTGGAGGAATACCCGAGATCCTCCATCCCCAGCTGCGCCAGCTCCTTGTCGATATCTGTGGCGGTATTCACAAGACTCTATGTCCAGTGCGTCACGGTCTCCCTGAAAGCGTTCTGGGCGGCGGCAGCACTCTCCAGCAGCGCCTTGTCAGCCTTGATTTCCTCTTTCAAGGCCGCCTCCCGCTTCTTGGCGCTGTCCAGAGTCTTGGTCAAAGTGGTTAGCTTCAACTCAAGATCCACGTTGGAGACCTTGGCGGCGCTGAGCTCTTTGCCCTTCTCGGAGAGATCGGCCTCCAGCCGTGCCACCTTCGTCTTCAACTCCTCCTTGGCGGCCTCGGCGGCTACAGCAGCATCCTCCGCTCGCTTGAGGGCTCTGTCAAGTTTCCCCTCGCGTGCGGCAAGCTCCTCCTCGCGGGCGTCGAGATTGACCTTCCGCTGCGCCAGCTCGCCCTCCTCTGCGGCTAGCTTCATAGCGGCAAGTCGCTGCCGCTCTTCGACTTCGGCCTTCTCGAGGAGGAAGGCCTTCTGCGCTTCAGCGAGCTGCTCCCGCTCCTCCGCCAGGGATCGGAGGGCTTCCCGATGGAAACCCCCGAGCTCTTCTGCGCGCTTCTCAATGTCTGCTCCCGCCTTCGCGACAAGCGGCTCGCGGGATTCCAGCTTGGCTTGCCGCGCGTGGTAGAGCGACATCAACTTCTGCAGCAGCCGCTCTTCTTCGGGCTCGTTGCTGCTGGTGCTTGGCACGTCGACCAGCGTCAACCCCGCGGAGGCAAGCACTTCTCCGTCGAAGATCTCCCCCTCGACCGGCGCCCTGGAGCTTGACGCCCAGGGGAGGTTGATGAAGACGCCTTCTCCGGCCTTCAAGTAAACGCCCGGCTGGGGCTCCTCGGTGCTTGGCGCTGCGGCTTCGGCGGACGGGTCGGCGGTCGGTGTAGCGCCTGGCGCTCCTGCGGCCTCTGGGGCGTCAGTACGATCGCCAGATCCTTCGCCAGTCGCCGCGGCGCCAGCTTTGGCGGCCTCGGCGCCGGCGGGATCACCAGCGCCGGCTACGTCCTCGGCGGCGACCTCGATCTCCATCCGCTCCGCAGCAGATGGGTCTGACAGCCGGCAAGGGGAGAAGAGTCAAGCTAAATCCAGCAAAAACCCAAGAAGAACCCAAGGGAAGTTTTGAAGCAAGAGGAGTACCTGCACCAGGTTCTGCAGTCGTGGTCTCCGCCGTCGGGGGGCCGCTGCTGCTGTCCCTTGCCGGGAACCCTCCCCTGCCGGAGACTTCTCCCTTATCGGGAAGCCCTCCCTTGCCGGAGAGTTCTCCCTTGTCGGGGAATTCTCCCTTGGCTCCTGGTGGGGCTGCTCGGCTCCTACACAAGTCAACAAGCAGATATCAGCAAAGACAAGTACCCATGCGCGCCTCGCAACGGAAAGTAAATCATATACTTACGCTGGGGGCTGCTCTGGGGGAAAGTCGCCGGGTCCGGCAAGGTTGTCTCGGGCGCGCCACCTGTTGTTGCAGTGGGCTCGTCCTCGATGACGATCACCGGGACCTTAGCTCTCTTTGCCGCTCTCTGGGCCAGAGTCCTAAAGAGGAACAAGTTCAGAGAAAAGCAAGTGAGAAACAAGACAAATAGCAAGGATTGAAGAACTACAAGTACAACAAGAGAAGCTTACTCTTCTTCTTCTTCCTCGTCGGAGCTGAACGCGGAGAAGTCAAAGTCTGGCGCGCGCCCGGCGCGAGGAGGCGGAGGGGTAGCTTCCCTTGGCCGCTTGGCGGGAGCAATGGCAGCGGTCTGAGACGATCCCACTCCGGCTGCCGGCGCGGCGTGAGCAGCGGCAGGAACTGAAGCAGTGGTCCGGCTAGACTCCGCTCCAGTTGCCGTCGCAGCATGAGGCGCTCCCGCGGCAACGGTGTTTGCCGCGGTAGAGCGTGTCACGCGGCGTGGCGACTGTTGACCCGCTTGCCGCTCCGCCACGTCACCGACCTTGCGGAGACACCTTCTTGGTGGGGATGGAGGCTCTGCTTGTGGTGGGCTGTCTGAAGACGAGGTGGAAGAGGAGTTGATTTCCAACGAGCCGCTCGTGTCCTTGGCGGGCTCGCTCGGCTCGGCGCCACGCCCGGCAAGCTCCTTCTTGCCGGCGGGCTCCCCTCGCTCGGCACGGCTTGCCGCCTCTGCTGCGTCTGCCTCCTCCACCGTGAACCCAAACTCGCCCGCGGCTGCGGCTGCCGCCGCCTCCTCCAGCCTAGTGGCGATGAGCGCCATCTCTGCATCAGTGGTGTCGCGGGTGAGGCCATCCTTCTCGTCGGAGCGGATTGGCACTTCTACCAAGTCGTCGAAGAACTGCTGCACGACGTCGTCGGCAGGCTCCTGCCAAGTTGGCACAATCCCATGCGAGTCGCACTCCGGCATCATTGCACGGATGTGGTCGAGCGAGGAATTGTTGCACAGCGGGACGACGCCCCCCGGCAACCTGAAAACCTCGGGATGTTGGGGGTCATATTTGAAGAGCTCCTGAAGCATCGCGTTGAGCTCCAGGACTGTGAAGTTGTAATTGAGGCCCGGCCGCAGCCTCATGATGTCTGCCGCATTCTTGAACTCCCAAGTGGGCCTCCCCCGTTCCTGCAGGGGGGCGATGCGGCGGCGAAGGAAATCTGCGCCAACGGCGCCAACAGTAAGCCCGGCAAGCCTGAGGCGCAGGATCCTGGTGACAGCAATCTTCAGCCTATCATCTTCCGGGGCCACGTCGCTCCAATCGCTGCCGCGTGCTACTGGGGTTCGGCGCCGGGTGGTGAATGGTTGTGGGCTCTCCTCGTCAATCCAGCACCAATCTGCCCTCCACTCCTCCCACTTGCCGCAGAATTCTCCCTCCAGATACGTTTCCTTCTTGCCGGCCCTTGAGATCCAGGCGATTCCGCCGGATAGAGATTCTCCTCTCTCTACTCGGGGTATGAAGAAGTGGCGGAAGAGGGCTACGTTGGGAAGGACTCCGACAAAGTTTTCGCAGAGATGTGCGAAAACTGCCATGGTCAGGACGGCATTGGGGGTGAAGTCAAGGAGGTGGAATCCATAGGTATTCATGATGTCGCAAAAGAACTCAGAGAAAGGCGGGCAGAGCCCGCAGTAGAAGAATAGAGCAAAGAAGGGGTATCCATTCGGAGCTTTCTTCCAAGCGGCGGCGGGGAGTACCTTTGTGCGCGGATGCGCGCGCATCTCCGCCGACCAGAAAAGGTAGTAGTTCTCCCTCAGCTCCTTCGCGCCAAGCTTGGGGGGGGGGAAGACGACCCGCTCCTTCCGCACCGCCGCGAGCCGCTGCGCCTCGGTCGACTTCACGGCCTTCCCCTTGTCAGCTTTTGGAGCCATGGCGGAAGCAGTGGAGGAGGTCGACGGCGTTGGTGGTGCTGGTGGCGATGTGGGGGCGGAGCGCTGCTCTCTCTCTCAGCTTTGGGAAGGCGAGGGAGCGGCGGAGATTTCTGAGATTGGAACGGCAACGGGCGAGTGGGCGAACTGCCCCTGTTTCCCCTGCTTATAAAGAGGGAGGGGGCGGACGTTCCGCATTTCCAAATAAAGAAACCACCCACGATCTCTCCCACGACGCCGCATTCAACGCATGCCGTTCGGGGAGGGCGCGGTGGATACGGAGTAAGATACGGCGTAACCTAGGCCGCGCGTGCCCATGCCCTGTTTTGGGCCTGGCCCAACAGCGCTCGGCACCGTGTATGGCCCAGGCCCGGGGGCTCCTGTCGGTGTACTAGGGTAGGGGTACCCTAGTATCCCGAACTTGTGCACGGGCAGACGCAGCACCCCGCGGCAAGGCTTGCCGGGTGACCGCCAAGGTCCTCCGTGGTTCCTTTGGAGCCATTCAAGAACAAAGTATCCAAGTCAAGAAGACAAGACCCCGGCAAGAGGAGCTTGCCGGGAAGGCCAACCAAGGCACCTCAAGACCCCGGCAAGAGGAGCTTGCCGGGAAGGCCAACCAAGGCATCTCGAGGAATTTGCCGCGACACGTCACAAGTCCCGGCAAGGCCCGGTGAGCGACAAGCTCCCGGGCGCGACAAGACAACAACCGCGGCAAGGCGCTTGCCGCGGCAAGACACCACTGTACCCGCGCTCCAGCACATCCACCAACGTGTCGCTCTGGGACCCCTCCAGGCGTACGTCGCGGAAGGCTGTGCAGCTTGCGGTGCGCGGTGGCAAGCGGCGCTGACAAGTTTGCCATCGTGGCGAACGGTGGCGTCCCTGGCGGTCCTTTTTTGCACTGTTTAGGCGGCACAGACGGGCATTTAAGGCCCTTGTCCCCTGCCGTCAGGGTTAGGTATGATACACTGTAGCAGGTAGCTATACCTACCGCAGCACCTTTCCATTTTTACCCTTGGCCTCCGTTGCCACCTGTCGGTGACCCCTTGAGCATATAAAAGGAGGCCCGTGTGCAACGTAGAGGGGGGTTCGAAGAAACACTCACGCTCGGTCTCGTTATCTGCTGGAGTGTACTGTAGCACTTCGCGCTCCCGAGCAAGAAATCAATACAAACCACAAAGCAGGAGTAGGGTTTTACGCATCCGTGCGGCCCGAACCTGGGTAAATCGCTCGCGTGTATCGCCTCGATTTCCTCTTTGCACGATCTCCGCCCCTGCCGAACCGAAAGGGACCCGGTCCGCCGGTCCCATAGGTGCCCGTGGATCAGTACCCCGGCACTGCCGATCTTTAAGAAAAAGTAAAACCTATGCTGGGAGGCCCATAGGACGGTATGGACCTCAAAAAATAAGTTGAAACCACTATCTCCGTATGTCATGGGCTACGCATACCTAGGCCTAGCTGATACTTGTTCGCCCTCTGGAAAAAAATGATACTCCCTCCTCTCCGGTTTATAGGGCTTATCTCAAAATTTTAGTTTTTCCATTTTATAAGGCTCAATTTGGTTGTTCCCCATCACATGTTCAGATTCCAAGGTGCATTAAATCATTGCATGCAAGTATTAAGAGAAAATTGACCAATGCATGTAATTTATGCATGCATGCATTGCAATTAATGCATTGGTAAACATACTTTTTTGAGGAAAGCAAGAGCATTAATTGGGTGCTTTTGCAAACTACAAAAAGTATTCCACCACTCACCATCTACCTTGGTTGGTGAGATTTTTTAATTGAGCCTTATAAACCGAAAAGGAGTATTAGCTAGATCCCCGAGCGAACTAGATTAAAGAGGGGGCGGCGGTGCGACTGAAGAAGCACATCAGACGTGATTTTTTTTAGTGGATGGCTCTCGATGGCGTTTTTCTACTTGCCTCTGCACCATACAACTTGTATATTTAGCCTCCCAGTCCGTGGTGGACCAGCAACCCATTTGCTGGGCGGGACAACCTACAAAAACCAGCACTCAATTTTTCACCAAGCCCCCAAAACCATGCAGTACTATGCTTGTTTTGAGGCCAAAAACATTACGGCAGGGGTTGAGCGGGGGAGGGGGAAGACAGAGCAAAAATATTAAAAAGAGCCGATGCACTGTTGCTACCCTAACAAAGCAGGTGCAATTCTTCTTGGGAAGAAGGTGTGTCGTTGACACCCACACGTCACAAATCCCACAGTAGACATACTAACAAGTTCACACACAAGTACAATAGAACAGGTAAACATTCGTATCAAACTCAGGTTCACATGACACGTTCATATTCATAGCCAACATTCACAATCAACAACTCAAAAGTTTCATATATATACACAAGTTCAACATGTCTATGCATCCAAATGATTGATAGATCACACGACAATATTCATAGATAATTCACAAAAAGATCCAGATATACACATGTTCAGTATGTTTATGCAACCAAATGATTGAGATCACAACCAATATCATCCATGGACGAACTTTAATTACCTAGGGTACAGACTAGTAAATGGTGTTCAGTCGGAGGTACTTCTTGCTAAAATTAATGCTTATACGAGTAAACTTTCGAGTACATAAGAGGCAGCACAGACAATCTGAACTTTGCTTGTAGGTTTATCCTCAAATAGTGGCCTTGTGCCGAGGGAGGTTTGAGCAACTTGGCCACTACTTTCATCCAACTAGTTTACTGGCTCATCTTGGTCCCATAGCTCGCCAAAATTCTACACTATAGACAAGAAAGGAGGCGGTTGAGAAAATGAACCACCCAAAATTTTTGTGCAGTTCAACTGAAATGGAGCATCCCTGGCATGCAGACTGATTAAGTGCCAGATGAATATACACGTCAGCCAACTTGTCTAGAATATTTAGACTCCATGCCATACAGTTCGGTACCATATGTGCCGATAACCAAACAGCACAAGTTGGGACCAAAGACTGGACTGCGTTTTTCTGGGCTATGCGCCAAGCAATATTTTTGGCGTTCACTATCCTAATACTTGGAGTTTGACAACTGGTTGACGCCAGTTGATACTCGAATGAATATAGGCACTTCTTCTTGTCAACATCAATGCTTGTCTGAGTGAACTTTGGAGTACACAGAAGCAACATAAGTACCTGTCCATCTGATCCTTTTGTGCAGTTCTACTGAAATCACCCAATATAATGATTTGCCTGCGAGTTCAGGCTCCAAGTTACTCTTTTATGAAATCGGCAAACAGTAGCACAATACCAAATTACCAATACATATGACAAGCACAATAATAAGGATAAAGACCAGTACCAACATGTGTGAGGTAGCATATCAATTACTATTTCCTTTGACTGGAAGCCGAGATAAGCCAAGCGATTGACAGCAAAGGAAGGAAGCAATCCCAGATTAGCGACTGACAGGAAAGGAAGGAAGCTGTCGAGGCAATGAAGCACCCAAAGTTTTTGTGCAGTTCCATCAAAATCGAGCATCCCTGTTGGCACATATATTGAGAGAGTGAGATTACTGTAATAGTGGGACTAGTTGATGAAACATACACTAACAAATAGAAGCACCTTCATTATGTTAATGGGTAAAGTTAGCAACATAGTAGTCTTGCTCAAAGAGAGGTATTAGTTTATTTAATCAGTGCCAATTAGCTCAACACTCAAAGCATTGCCATGTATCATAGGTTGCAACACTTTAACGTGCAAAGATAAAGGAGTTTCTCATGATAGTAGCACGCTACAAATAGAGATGACAACAAACTAATATGGATGAAGGCCTTAGGTCGGTACCAACCTGAGCAAAAGAGCTTATTCATGTAGTCCTAAAAGAGATGATAAAGCACTCACTAGAATCACTCAATAGTATATATTTTTGTGCACTTCAAATGTATGGTTGAAATCACTCTTGTTTACCAGTGCTGAGATTATATCGAAATATCATCAAGAACTTCCAGCAGAATTAAAGCACTAGTTGGGATACAGTTCATTGTATTGTCTTGTGTAGTTCCACTAAAATGTATGATTGGCACAACATGATCCCTGTTTGCACAAGTAGGAACAAGGTGAAACCTTCATTAGCTTAGTGAGAAAGGATAGAAAGACATTAGCATATTACTCTAATAGTAGCATCAAATTCATCATGGACAATACGCAGAAGTGGAAGGGATCCCTGGAGGATCGTCTCACATGTAAGGTAGACGTTGCCGGATCCCTTGAATGGCCTCGACTGAGGCCTCGACTTTACCAAGATCACCTTGGCACTGTTTATTCTTCTTCTTCCTCCTCTTCATCTTTGTTTCTCTTTCTCCTCACCAGTTGGTGAAACTAAGTACATGATTGGCCTTCTATTTCAGAAATTTTTTTGTCAGTGAGGGAGTACAAGTGTACTAGTAAACAATAGCATTATTTTCTCATGGCAGTCGCAAAATAGAGATGAGTACATGCATTAAATATCATTCTTACCTAAAGGAAGGTTATGGTGCCAATATGGATGATGAGGATTGGAACACAGATCTCCCTGTGACGCCTGGATAATTAAGCTATAGTAACCCTCTACTGGTGGCCCCACGTCACCACAATTACTGTTGATAAACTCATGTTGATTCAAACCTCGTTCAAATTCAAATTTTAAGAATCAAGTCAAACTATAAAAGTTTTCAAACTTTAAAGCTAAAAGGTTCAAGGTGTTGCAAATAATCATTTGTTAGTATTGGTGATGAGCCAACATTTTTGTAAAGTTTTCAAATGCCCTAAACTAAACAAAGCAGTGGCTAAAACAAATATTTAAATGCCTTTTAAGATATTGGAAAGTCCAAATGAATTTATTTACTCTCAAACTTTTTCGGGCAGTGTTTGAATTTGCATTGTAAATTATTGGTCAAAGTCCCTTATTTTACAAACCCTATTTGTGGTATAAATTAAATGCAAAACCGATACAAAAATAGAAAACGGAACAAATGGAAAAGAAAAGAAAAGCCAAACCCCCCTCCCCTGGGCTTCGGCCCACCAGTTGGGCATGGTACTAGACCGGCCCACCTTCCTCCCTTAACCCCCCTCACCCCACAAACCTAAACCCCCACGACCCCACTTCCCCTGATCCCCCCTTTCTCTCGCTCGGTTCCCCTTCCCCCCGATTTGGATCGGGGGCGCTCGACGCCACCGTCGCCCGGAATCCCAGCTGGAGCCGCCGCCACCCGCCGTCGTCGATGCCGCCTTCCCGTCTTCGTCGCTCGTCCTCACCCCTCCTCACCGGACGTCGCCAGCGCAGACCGCCCCACCACTGCACCACCGCCTCGACTCGCCGTCGTCCGCCTCCACCTCGAGCCCGCTGCCATTCCCCTGCATCGGACGGTGAGGCCCCCGGCCTCCTCTTCCCCTCTATGCTGCCTCGTCCCCGCGACCACCGCACTCGCGCCATCCGCCCCGCACGGCCACCCCGTGCTCACCACGCCCGCCGTTCCCGCGCACGGCCGCCACCCCTCGCACGCCCGCGCCCTTGCTGCTGCTGCTTTGCTGCTTCCGTCGTGCTCTGCCGCTGCTGACCCTGCGCGCCGCCGCCTGCTTGCCCGCAACCGCGCCGGCTTCCTTCAGCGGAAACGGCCGGCCGGCGAGCCCCGCCGTGGCCGCGCCTAGGCCGCCCCCTGCCGCTGCTCTCCCTCCGTCGTGCAGCCCTGCTGCTGCTACCCCGTGTGCGTCGCGCTCTGCCCGCCGCCGCGGCCACCCCTACGCCACCTCCCCTTGCGCCGCCGCCTGCCGGCGCTCGCCTAGGCGGCCTCGCCCACCTGGGCGGGCTCCCCCGATGCCAGGCTGGTTCGCCCATGCCCAACGCCCGTTAAGGCCCATGGCCCAATGACAGCCGGGGCCCACCCCAGAACAATTTAAAAAAATAAAAATAAACATAAATAAATTAGCAATTAATTTATTAATTAGTTAATTAATCATGCTTAACTAATCTAATTAAAATGAATTAACCTAATCACTTAGTCTAATTAATAGGTTTAGTAGTCTGAAACAATGACGAATGGGACCCACACATCAGTTTGACTAGGTCAACTGACTAGTTGACTGCTGACATCACCCTCACATCATGCTGACACCATAATTACATTTTCTAATTAAATTAATTCTAAAAATGAATTATATCTTTAAAAATTAATATAAAATAATCCGTAACTCGGATGAAAATACTTTGTACATGAAAGTTGCTCAAAACAACGAGATGAATCCGAATACGCAGTTCGTTTGTCAGCCACACGTCCCTAGCATAGTGAACATGCAACTTTCTCCCTCTGGTCAGTCTATCCTAAAACGCGGAACACCGGGAATAATTTCCCGGATGTTTCCCCCCTTTGCTGGTATCACTTATCCCTGCGTTAGGTCACCTCTAGCACCGCGTATTGCCATGTTATGCTTTTGTGATGCTTTGATTGCTCTGTTATTTATTGTGTCCCCTCTGTTACTTCTTTCCGGTAGACCCCGAGACCACTGTCGTACCCCTGTGATCGACTACATCGACGACGAACCCTTCTTGCCAGAGCAACCAGGCAAGCCCCTCCCTTGATCAACCCAATATCGCCTATTCCTTCTCTATACTGTTTGCATTAGAGTAGTGTAGCATGTTACTGCTTTCAGTTAATCCTATTCTGATGCATAGCCTGTCTTTGCTACTACTGTTGTTACCTTTACTTGCAATCCTAAATGCTTAGTATAGGATGCTAGTATTCCATAAGTGGCCCTACATTCTTGCCTGTCTTCCATGCTATACAACCGGACCATGATCACTCAGGAGGTGATCACAGGTTTATACTTATAGATAATATGTGATACATGTGGTGACTAAAGTCGGGTCGGCTTGTAGAGTACCCACGAGTGATTCCGGTCTGGGGGCTGAAAGGACAGGTGGTTCCATCCCGGTAGTGGTGGGCCTGGGTTCCCGACGGTCCCCGACTATTTCTTTGTGGCGGAGCGACATGGCAGGTTGAGACCACCTAGGAGAGAGGTGGGGCTGGCCCTAGTCGGCGTCCGCGGTTACATCAATTAACATGCTTGACGAGATCTTGGTATTTGATATGAGTCTGGCCACTGTCCTATACGCACTAACCAACTACGCGGGAACAATTATGGGCACTCGGCGTCGTGGTATTAGTCGAAGCCTTCTTGACGTCAGCGACTGAGTGGCGCGCGCCGGGTTGGACCGCGTAACGCAACTTCCTTTGTAATGGAGGTTGCTAGGTATGCTCACCGGACGCCCACACAACGTGCAGGTGTCCAATGGGCGATGGGCCCAGACCCCTGCGTCATAGGATTTAGACCGGCATGCTGACCTCTCTGTTGTGCCTAGGTAGGGCTGCGACATGTTGATCTTCCGAGGCCGGGCATGACCTAGGAAAGTGTGTCCGGCCAAAGGGGATCGAGCGTGTTGGGTTATGTGGTGCACCCCTACAGAGAAGTTTATCTATTCGAATAGCTGTGTCCCTTGGTAAAAGGATGACCTGGAGTTGTACCTTGACCTTATGACAACTAAAACCAGATACTTAATAAAACACACCCTTCCAAGTGCCAGATACAACCTGGTGATCGCTCTCTCATAGGACGACGAGGGGAGGATAGCTGGGTAGGATTATGCTATACGATGATACTTGGTGAACTTACCATCTACTCTCTCCTACTGCTTCAAGATGGAGGCTGCCAGAAGCGTAGTCTTCGATAGGACTAGCTATCCCCCTCTTATTCTGGCATTCTGCAGTTCAGTCCACAGATACTACCCATTTCTTTGATACCAATGCATATGTAGTGTAGATCCTTGCTTGCGAGTACTTTGCATGAGTACTCACAGTTGCTTTGCTACTTCTTTTTTCCCTTTCCCGGTTATTGTGATCCTATGATGGAGTCCAGGAGCCAGAGGATCCCGAGGATGATTCTACATGGAGTTTGGCTTCGAGGAGTAGTTAGGAGGTCCCAGACAGGAGGCCTTGCCTTTTTGATCGTTGCTACTTTTTTGCTGGCCTTCTTAAGGCAGACTTGTTTAACTTATGTGTGTACTCAGATATTGTTGCTTCCTCCAACTCGTTTGTATTCGAGTTGATGTATTCGAGCCCTCGAGGCCCCTGGCTTGTATTATTTTATTAGTGTCTAGAGTTGTGTTGTGATATCTTCCCGTGAGTCCTTGATCTTGATCGTACACATTTGCGTGTATGATTAGTGTACGGTCAAATTGGGGGCGTGACAAGTTGGTATCAGAGCCGACTGCCTGTAGGAATCCCCTTTCCAACTCCTTGGCCGAAGTTGAGTCTAGTCAGTCAAAACTTTTACTAACATGGTTGTGCATCTTACGGGCCCACGTCGCCATTGGGTGGTATTAGAATCTTTTATTCCTTGACCTATACTCTGGGACTCTAATCTCTCTTCTATTCGGGTTAAAATAAATTTACTAACTCTGACTCTAGGTTCTCGGAACTACTTCCCGGAGGGACCCTTATCACAGATGATCGCCTGCTGCACCGGAAGATTCCGAAGATACTATATGATGTTCTCTCGAGACTTTGTGCCATCGCTTTTGCAATTCCCTTCCATCGATAAACCCCTATGGATAATAACATGCACTTGCCATTCATACAGTCATTCCCCATTGGTCTTGTTATTACAAGATACCCCCGAAGTTATCTCCATTGTTCCAAAAATACTTTGAGCCTACTGCCTTACAGTTCCTTGCCACATGAATACCCCTACGGATAATTCCTCGCACTTACCGAGTATTCGTTCTTCCCTCGTTGTTCATATGATTCACAAGATACATTGGAATACTATCTGATCCTTCGGTAGTCCTCTTCCCACTATTGCTCGGCAAATACTTGTCTACATGCATTATGGATGTGTTCCATATGACTAGCAATATTCATAGTATCCTTTGTCATTATCATTTTGAGTTTGTTGATTCAATATGTTGTGAATGCTCTGAATCCTCAATCATATCATAGAATTCATCCTTCCGGCTCAGACGTCATTTTAAACATGAGCTGGAACTCGACCAATCAAATTGTCATTGATTGTACCCCTAAGGCTATTCAACTTATCCATCCCTAATCAGAGCATTGCTTCTGACCCCTTGTCTTGGAATTCATAATTCCTTTGCATTTGAGCTTTGAGTTAGTCAGTTATTTCTATAATCTAATATCCTTGCATTCTCTCTTCCTCTGGTAGAGTACCGATGCTCACATCAGATCCCTTGTGTACCCCCAGATCCTTTGTTGGATTTCATCCGACAGCGTTCTTCATATTCAATGACCTTGTGAGCCTTTCCATGGATATATAATGCCTTAGTAAATTTTATCCTCTACTTTGTCAACCATGCTCTACTTTCGAGCTTGTGTTATTTACTCCTGAAGTTTGTGGTATATGCTACTAAGATACCCCGATGGGTGGAACCTATGCCTTCCTTAATCTATGTGAACCCGGAAGATTTCATGGGTCATACTTATCTGGTATTTCACCAGGTAAAACTTTCAACACTAATGCCATTCTCGGAACGAGAAGTGAATGTAAGGTTGTACATTGGAGAAGTGGGAGTCGACCTTGAACTTTGTGTTCATGCCCATGGAAATGATGTTGAGCTTATCATGATAGCTTCTCGTAAAAATAATTATTCACTTGGCATAATTTGATCTTGTATCTATGTTTTTGTCCTTTGCAATCGTGGTTCCGACCGTGATTGTTGTTCTTTGATCCCATTCTCACACAAGTTAAAAGTACTTGCCTTCTGCAGATCATTACGTCTGCCCAACCTTTATTTTGATCTACCTTCGAGTATTACCCCCTGGTATCTCGAGGATATCAATCCATTACACTACATCTTATGAATTTCTGATGAAGTAGTACCTTTCCCCGTCATAGTCACTCCACGGGTTCTGGGTTGTCGTCAACCGAGAACACGATATGTGAACCAATTCCGCATTCCGGTTTGATTACCCTAAGTAATTTTTGTTGATTATGAGTTTAATAATCCTTCTAGTCATTCCTAGCCTGATCGGCTATAACATTATCGTGCTGATTTTAACTGTGCTACCTGGTCCTTCTTCCCGGGGCACAAATTTCGACGGTGAGCTAATCTTGCATTGATTTCCTCGTCATATCATTTCTCCTTGAACAACAAACTTGAATTCGAGTTTCTATCGTATCTGTGGTTCCAATAATCTTTCGTTGCATCAGTCCTTTTCATTAATGCAGTTTCTGTTTGATTGCTTCTTCGTGGAGCCTCTCGACTAAATTTGTCATGATCATCATCAACATTTTGACTCCTTCCAGGATAACAATCGTATTCTTGTTGATAAGTGCCATGCTCGTCCCTTGGTAATTCGAGTTACCATCGACAATATCCTTACCTTCCTTTCATCACAAGCTTGTTCATGTTATTGATGCAACTTGCTATCCAGCTTGTTTTTGGTTCTACCTTGAAGTATTAATGTCTTTGATGTCTAGAATGTTGTGAGAATTTCACCACCTCTTAAAGATTCTTGTTACAGTGATGCGTCTCGCCATCACCCTTCTTTTCTTGGTCCCCGTGTTGCTTCTAACCGGAATACCAATAAATGAAATTTGTTGTGAGAGTTCGGTATTTCTAGCAACCCTATTGCTTCAGAGTTAATGGACAATAATTCCAATTTAGTGTGCTGCTTGCTGAATCGCCATCCTGACATTGGTCGTGCAACCCAGCCCATATTTCGGGTGCACCTTTCACGAATGTTTAATTGTGTATGTTTTCTTCGAGCATACATCATTATATCATTTGATCTGACAAATGATATCTCCTTGTTCACATAATTGTGGAACTCCATCTTTTTGGAAATCCCGATGAAATGTCGGTCAGTCCATCAGCCACCTCCTCCTCCTCTCCTTAGTTTAATGATGAGCTCTTGTTTTGGAACTCAATTCCATAGTTCATTACCCGAGAATCTTACAAGGTCTTCTCGTCAATTTGTGTTGCACCTTTTCTTCTCAGGCATCCTGAGTCTGGGGTATCCTGACACCAATTAGATCTGAATCTCGGTCAGATATGATGGTTGGAACATATTTCCAAGAGTTATAACATTGGTCTTTATATGGCCCGGTAAGGTGATGTCATGCCTAACACACCTGGCCAAAGGACCTATTGTTATAGTATCCTTCTGAGCAAGTTTAGCCATTCTTCCATGAGGAATTGTAAGACTTGTTCTAAAAGTTGTTCCTGATGGATCCTTTGTGAATCCAAAGTCCCAATGACCATGTCAATGCTATCTTGAAGCATGTCTGAGGTACTTCATTCATCAACAAAAACATTTGAAGCACAATGCTAAAATTTTCTTTATCAATTATCCAAACACCGTTGTATGGGTAATGTCATGAAATTTCTCTCCCCTTTCCTAAAGGGTTTTCTACATTATATCCTGTCATGGATACCATCCTATACTTGTTCTAGTGAAGGACATACCCCTAATACTTGTGTTTAAACACATTTTCTGTTCCATTGGCCTGTTTAATCTGATAATCACATTTTCCCTTTCATTGTTTTGTTTAACCTTTCTTGTAATCTGGCTTAATTGAGTAGTAATAATTCCCAGCTTTGGTAAGCACCTTGTTGTACCACTCTGTCAGTAAGACTCTGTTTCTATTATTGATGACATTCCGATGGCCACGGATGGACGAGAACTTTGCCTATTGGCCCGCCTCGTTCAACAAGCAGGAAAGTGGTTCTCTTCGTCCCTCGCCCTTGATACCGATGTTGTTGCCGACATAACTGACAGGCTATCCTCTGACATGACTCGCTATCATGGTCGTGCAAGATGTCACTGCTCCTTCTACTTTTAACCCACATGGCGGGCCCATAACCCATAGTTCCACAGGATCGAAACCTGACTCTCCTGTACCCCCTGTTTCTAAGTGATTCCTCACATGTGGCTTCATAAGTACTTCACGAACCACCTTCCGAAAGATCACCAATTCTGGTATCATACATAATACTTATTCCCATTGCTCTGAACCCGTTCACGCTCTGTTTCGGGCAATGAACGATTGCCTACCCACTCGAAACTTCTTATTGCACCGTCTTACATGCTCTCGATAATTTCTTAAGTTTCAATTCGAGAGTTACTTGCCGCCACCTTCCCCGATGTTATCCACCAGTTAGTCAACCCTGCAAAGGTCCGTTCTCCCGGAATACCCACACTTTATTCTTTCGTAAGTACGATGGAGTTCCCAAAGAAAGGATGTCTACTTCATCATGATGACCGAAGCAGATAAATGAAGACATCACCGTAATGGATCGACCTCTTTGAGCAGAGCAACCAAGATTGAGGTGATTCGTTAGAATTTTCGTAACCAGATTCCCCCCTTACTCCACCTCTTAAATCTCGGGACGAGATTTCTTGTAGTGGAGAGAATTGTGACACCCGGATAATTAAGCTACAGTAACCCTGTACTAATAGCGCCACGTCACCACAATTGCTGTTGATAAACTCGTGTTGATTCAAACCTCGTTCAAATTCACATTTTAAGAATCAAGTCAAACTATAAAAGTTTTCAAACTTTAAAGCTAAAAAGTTGAAGGTGTTGCAAATAATCATTTGTTAGTATTGGTGATAAGCCAACATTTTTGTAAAGTATTTAAATGCCCTAAACTAAACAAAGTGGTGGCTAAAATAAATATTTAAATGCCTTTTAAGATATTGGAAAGTCCAAACGAATTTATTTAACTCTCAAACTTTTTGGGGCAGTGTTTGAATTTGCATTGTAAATTATTGGTCAAAGTACATTATTTTACAAACCCTATTTGTGGTATAAATTAAATGCAAAATCGAAACAAAAATAGAAAACAGAACAAATGGAAAAGAAAAGAAAAGCCAAACCCCCCTCCCCTGGGCTTCGGCCCACTAGTTGGGCACGGTACTAGACCGGCCCACCTTCCTCCCTTAACCCCACAAACCCTAACCCCCACGACCCCACTTTCCCCGATCCCCCCTTTCTCTCGCTCGGTTCCCCTTCCCCCCAATCTGGGTTGGGGGCGCTCGATGCCGCCGTCACCCGGAACCCCCGCTGGAGCCGCCTCCACCCGCCGTTGTCGAAGCCGCCTTCCCGTCTCCGTCGCTCGTCCTCACCCCCTCCTCGCTAGATGTCGTCAGCGCACGCCGCCCCGCTGCTGCACCACCGCCTCAACTCGCCGTCGTCCGCCTCCTCCTTGAGCCCGCTGCCATTCCCCAGCATCGGACGGTGAGGCCCTCGGCCTCCTCTTCCCCTCCGCGCTGCCTCGTCCCCGCGACTACCGCACTCGCGCCATCCGCCCCGCTCGGCCACCCCATGCTCACCGCGCGCGCCGTTCCCGCGCACGGTCGCCGCACCTCGCGTGCCCGCGCCCTTGCCGCTGCTGCTTTGCTGCTTCCGTCCTGCTCTGCCGCTGCTGACCCTGCGCACCGCCGCCTACTCGCCCGCAACCGCGCCGGCTTCCTTTGCCGGAAACGGCCGGCCGGCGAGGCCCGCTGTGGCCGCACCTTGGCCGCGCCATGTTGCTGCTGCTCCGTGTGCACCGCGCTCTGGCCGCCGCTGTGGCCTACGCCACCTCCCCTTGCGCCGCCGCCTGCCGCCGCCGCCGGCGCTCGCCTGCGCGGCCCTCGTGCTCCTGGGCGGGCTCCCCTGATGCTAGGCGGGTCACTCACGCCCAGCGCCCGTTAAGGCCCCTGGCCCAATGACAGCCCGGGCTCACCCTAGAACGATTTTAAAAAATAATAATAAAATAAAATAAAAATAAATAAATTAGTAATTAATTAATAAGTTAATTAATCCTGCTTAACTAATCTAATTAAAATGAATTAACCTAATCACTTAGTTAGTTTAATTAATAGGTTTAGTTAGTCTGAGGCAATGACGACTGGGACCCACATGTGAGTTTGACTAGGTCAACTGACTAGTTGACTGCTGACATCACCCTGACATCATGCTGACATCATGATTACATTTTCTAATTAAATTAATTTTGTTAATTCTAAAAATGAATTATATCATTAAAAATTAATATAAATTAATCCGTAACTCGGATGAAAATACTTTGTACATGAAAGTTGCCCAAAACGATGAGATGAATCTTAATATGCAATCTGTTTGTCAGCCACATGTCCCTAGCATAGAGAACATGCAACTTTCCCACTCCGGTCCGTCTGTCCGAAAACGTGGAACACCGGGAATACTTTCCCGGATGTTTTCCCCTTCATCGGTATCACTTATCCCTGAGCTAGGTCACCTCTAGCACCGCGTATTGCAATATTATGCTTTGTGATGCTTTGATTACTCTGTTATTTATTGTGTTCCCCTTTGTTACTTCTTTCTGGTAGGCCCCGAGACCGCTGTCGGTACCCCTGTGATCGACTACATCGACGATGAACCCTTCTTGCCAAAGCAACCAGGCAAGCCCCTCCCTTGATCAACCCGATATCGCCTATTCCTTCTCTCTACTGCTTGCATTAGAGTAGTGTAGCATGTTACTGCTTTTGGTTAATCCTATTCTGATGCATAGCCTGTCTTTGCTACTACTGTTGTTACTTTACCTGCAATCCTAAATGCTTAGTATAGGATGCTAGTATTCCATCAGTGGCCCTACATTTTTGTCCGTTTGCCATGCTATACAACCGGGCCATGATCACTCGGGAGGCGATCATGGATTTATACTTATACATAATATGTGATACATGTGGTGACTAAAGTCGGGACAGATCGTAGAGTACCCGTGAGTGATTCCGGTGTGGAGGCTGAAAGGACAGGTGGTTCCATCCCGGTAGTGGTGGGCCTGGGTTCCCGACAGCCCCCGACTGTTACTTTGTGGTGGAGCGACAGGGCAGGTTGAGACCACCTAGGAGAGAGGTGGGCCTGGCCCAGGTCTGTGTCCACGGTTACATCAATTAACATTCTTAACGAGATCTTGGTATTTGATTTGAGTCTGGCCTATACACACTAACCAACTACGCGGGAACAGTTATGGGCACTCGACGTCATGGTATCAGTCGAAGCTTTCTTGACGTCAGCGACTGAGCGGCGCGCGCCGGGTTGGACCGCGTAACGCAACTTCCTTTGTAAGGGAGGTTGCTAGGTCTGCTCACCGGCCGCCCACTCAGCGTGAAGGTGTGCATTGGGCCCAGACCCCTGCGCACTTTGTTGTGCCTAGGTAGGGCTGCGATGTGTTGATCTTCCGAGGCCGGGCATGACCCAGGAAATTGTGTCCGGCCAAAGGGGATCGAGTGTGTTGGGTTATGTGGTGCACCCCTGCAGGGAAGTTTATCTATTCGAATAGCCATGTCCCTCGGTAAAAGGATGACCCGAAGTTGTACCTTGACCTTATGACAACTAGAACCGGATACTTAATAAAACACACCCTTCCAAGTGCCAGATACAACCCGATGATCGCTCTCTCACAGGGTGACGAGGGGAGGATCGCCGGGTAGGATTATGCTATACGATGATACTTGGTGAACTTACCATCTAATCTCTCCTACTGCTTCAAGATGGAGGCTGCCCGAAGCATAGTCTTCGATAGGACTAGCTATCCCCCTCTTATTCTGGCATTCTGCGGTTCAGTCCACTGATACTACCCATTTCTTTGATACCAATGCATACGTAGTGTAGATCCTTGCTTGCGAGTACTTTGGATGAGTACTCACGGTTGCTTTGCTACTTCTTTTCCCCATTTCCCGGTTATTGCGATCCTATGATGGAGTCTAGGAGCCAGAGGATCCCAAGGATGATTATACATGGAGTTCGGCTTCGAGGAGTAGTTAGGAGGTCCCAGGCAGGAGGCCTTGCCTTTTTGATCGTTGCTAATTTTGTGCTAGCCTTCTTAAGCCAAACTTGTTTAACTTATGCCTATACTGAGATATTTTTGCTTCCGCTAACTCATTTGTATTCGAGCTGATGTATTCGAGCCCTCGAGGCCCCTGGCTTGTAATATAAAGCTTGGATTATTTTATTTGTGTCTAGAGTTGTGTTGTGATATCTTTCCGTGAGTCCTTGATCTTGATCGTACACATCTGCGTGTATGATTAGTGTACGATTGAATCGAGGGCATCACACTCCCGTTGTGCGGTTCCACCGAAATGAACCAAGAGTTCTGTCGGAGTAATGGGCCACGGGTAGGCCAACCCGAGTCCCATAACCTTTCAAGACATCGGGGCAGGCTGCGCCCCTCAAGACCCCAGGGCGAAGAGCCGCCTCCTGAGGAGTCGACGGCAGGGCAGCCGATTGCCCGCTCACGGCCGAGTCCCAGGGACGACTTCCAGAGAAGCCGGCTTTGGGGAGTCGGCCGGCGACTCCAACAAACACATGACCTCATCGAAGGGGACGGGGCAGGGGTGTGGCTACAGTGAAGCCCACTCCCGCCCCTTACCAAGGGCAGGCATGGCCACAGCACGCCGTACTCGGGAAGATCTCTGTGCGGCGTGGGACTGTTGCCCTGCCGGCCCTGACATCAGCACCACAGTACCGAGTCCTGCGCCCACGACAGCTTGTCTGAACGGCCCGGAAGCAGCAGGTCCCACCAGTCAGTGAGACCCTAGGAGACGGCGAGAGGACCACCAGTCGGATCCGTCAGGAGTCGGCCCGGGGAGTCGGCCGAGCCCTCCCCTGGGCCCCATGCGCCATTAATCAAGATGTGATGGGGAGTGGCAATAGTGATCGCCCGCCCGTCACTGAGGTGCTAGTCATCAGTCATGACGACTTCCCTGGCGGAGGAGCGCCCGACTCACTAGGCGTGGCGCTGCTAGACCTAACTGCGCCCATTCCGGAAGATGCTGACGCAGAGACGTTAGAAGCGCGCCGCCTTCAGCTCATTGAAGGCGCGAAGAAGCTGGCCAGCAAGAGACGCTTGTCAGAAGCTTACCAGCGGGAGATGGATCGCGCCGTTGGCGGCTCGCCGGCCCCGGCAGGGCCCAGCCGCCTTGGCGCGGTCCAACAGCGCGGCGTAGCCATCGCCAGCCTGTTTGGGGCTAGCCGCCCCGTGTACGCTACACCAGCGGAGAACATCCGAGCCGCCCAGGCAACGACGGATGAGCTGGACAATTTCGAGGGAGAAGAACTCCGCCTCATGATGGAGCGAGTCCAGCGGCTCCTCGGCGCGGCCGCCGCGCAGAATGAGGCCGGCTGCCGCACGGAGGCGCCACGGTGGCCAAACGATGACCCGCACCGAGATCAAGGCGCGACGTCTCGGACGCCGACTGGCGGTGCCCAAGGAAGAAAGGACAAGGAGCCGGCTGTCAGCCATAGTCGGACTCGCATTACCATAGAGCACGACCGAGATGGCCGCCCGAGAGCAGTGGAACGACGGGACGACTGTCCGCCTCCCCCTCCCCGTAAGGAGAGGCGAGTCTCCCCACCGCCTGTTGACCATCCGACTCTCGGTGACCGCCTTGGCCGCCGAGAGGGAGTTGGAGAGAATTACGCTCGCCACCGGATCGACCGACTTCACCGGTCCCTGGCGCTGGAAGAAGAAGACGAGCTGGGTCCGCCTTGTTTCGGGCCCCGCATTCAGGACGAGCCCTTTCCCAGAGGGTTCACGCTCCCAAGAGACACGCCCAAGTATACCGGCTTCGTGAAGCCGGAAGACTGGCTAGTCGACTACTCCACGGCTGTCAGCATAGCAAATGGCAACAAGCGTGTCGCCGTAAAGTACGTTCCGCTCATGCTCCAGGGCACGGCCCGGACATGGCTGAACAGCCTAAAGCCCCGCAGCATCAACAGTTAGGTCGACTCCACCGAAGCGTTCGTCCACAACTTCACCAGCACGTACAAGCGTCCTCCCAAGCCTCGTCAGCTCTCCTTGTGCGTGCAAGGTCCTGACGAGTCGACTCGCGACTACCTCACGCGTTGGGCTGAGCTCCGGAACTCCTGCGAGGGCGTGCACGAGGTGCAGGCCATCGAGTACTTCACAGCCGGGTGCCGAGAAGGCACCCTCCTCAAGCACAAGCTCCTTTGCGACGAGCCAGAAACCCTCGACGAGCTGCTGATCATAGCCGACAAGTACGCCACGGCCGACTCCTCCATGAAGGCGGAAATTCAAATCAGCACAACTGGCAAAGTGGCTCCTCAAGCTCCAAGAACTCCGGCGGCAGACGCCGGCCGGCGACAACAGCAGGGCGACAACAAGCGCAAGGCCCCGCAGCCGGCTTCCAGCAGCCGGCAGGTCGCGACCGTTGAAGCCCAGCAGCCAGAAGAGCAGCCTCCGCCCAAGCGACAGAAAGGCGGCAAGCCTAACTGGTTGCCGGCCTTCTCCTACGAGCAGACCTTGGATGGACCTTGCAAGTTCCACAGCGGCGCAAAGCCTTCGAATCACACCACCCGGAAGTGCCACTGGCTCACCAGGATCACCAAGGGAGACGGCCTCCTGCCACCCCCGCCTGCTGGGCAGCCGCCTCCGCCTCCGCCCCAGCAGCCGGCAGTCAGGCCAGTCGGCACAGTACAAGACGAATACCCTGAAGAACATGGAGCCTACATAGTGTTCACCAGTATGGCTGATGATCGACGTAGCAGGCGGCTGCAGCGACAAGAGGTGAACGCAGTAGCCTCAGAGACGCCAGAGTTCATGCACTGGTCTAAGAAGCCCATCAGCTGGAGCAGGGCTGACCACCCAGAAGTGATGCCGAGTCCGGGCTCCTACGCCTTGGTCCTGGACGCCACCTTTGCTACGGACAAACGGGCCGCGCGTTTCTCACGAGTTCTGATAGACGGGGGCAGTAGCATCAATATCCTGTACAAGGATACCATGGAGAAGTTAGGAATCAAGCAAAGACAGCTTCAGAGCAGCCGGACAGTGTTCCACGGCATTGTACCTGGGCTTTCCTGCTCGCCGATCGGCAAGATCCTGATGGACGTCCTCTTTGGGGACAAAGATCACTTCCGAAGAGAGTCTGTTTGGTTTGAGGTGGTGGACCTTGAGAGCCCATACCATGCGCTACTTGGTCGACCCGCCTTGGCCAAGTTCATGGCGGTCCCCCACTACGCTTACCTCAAGATGAAGATGCCCAGTTCCAGGGGAATTCTGACTGTGGCAGGCGACTACCGGAAGTCGTCTGCTTGCGCAGCTGAGAGCAGTCGGCTGGCCGAGTCCCTGGTAATCGCGGCTGAGAAGCGGCTCCTTGAGCAAGTTGTGGCGATGGCCGGCAAGCAGCCTGAGGTATCGCCCAGCCCAAAAGAGTCGGAGGCTGAGGGTTCATTCAAGCCGGCTAAAGAGACAAAGAAGATACCCTTGGATCCGGAGCACCCAGAGAGGTACGCCATCGTAGGTGCAAACCTCGAAAGCAAATAGGAAGGCGAGCTCGTCGATTTCCTCCATGAGAATCGGGACATATTCGCATGGTCCCCCAAAGAGATGCCAGGTGTACCGATAGATTACGCCGAGCACAAATTACATGTCCGATCTGATGCAAAGCCGGTCAGGCAGCCCCTGCGCCGCTTATCAGAAGAGAAGAGAAGAGCTGTCGGAGAAGAGATAGCCCGACTCCTAGCAGCCGGCTTCATTATGGAAGTTTTCTTTCCGGAGTGGCTGGCAAATCCGGTCCTGGCACGGCCCCACTTGTCGAGATCATCGGTAGCCGAGATGCTTCTGGTCGAGTGGCCAAGTGGGCCATAGAGCTGGCTCCTTACACCATCTACTACCAGCCCCGCACTGCTATCAAATCACAAGCACTGGCCGACTTCCTCGTCGACTGGGCCGAGACCCAGTACCTGCCTCCAGCACCTGATTCCACCCATTGGCGGATGCATTTCGACGGCTCCAAGATGCGCACTGGCTTGGGAGCCGGCGTCGTCCTCACCTCTCCCAAAGGCGACAAGCTCAAGTATGTGCTGCAAATCCACTTTGCCGCCTCCAATAACGTCGCCGAGTACGAGGCGCTCATCCACGGGCTCCGGCTTGCCAAAGAGCTTGGCATCCGCCGGATCTTGTGTTATGGTGACTCGGACTTAGTGGTCCAGCAATCATCTGGCGACTGGGACGCGAAAGATGCAAACATGGCGAGCTACCGTTTCCTCGTGCAGCAACTCAGCGGGTATTTCGAAGGATGCGAGTTCCTTCATATACCAAGGAATGACAACGACCAAGCAGATGCATTGGCACGAATCGGCTCTACCCACCAAGCAATACCATCTGGTGTCGCCCTTCAACGCCTTCTCAAGCCGTCCGTCAAGCCCTCGCCAGAATCAGACTCCATCTTCGTACCGGCTCCTCCCGAAGACATCGAATCCGACTCCAGAGCCCCGGCAGGCGGCACGAGGATCTCGGCAGATGACTCCGGAGCCGCCATAGTCAAGGCTAGCCCAGGGACTGCAGAACCCGGCCCGGGGACTGCGGTGGCGGACTCGAAGATTCCAGAACTCAGCCCAAGGACCGCGCCAGTCGGCCTGGGCACTTCATCAACCCAGCAAGCGGCTGTTGACTCCAACCTGTCGCCTCCCAGCCCAGCCGCCCTCATCCAAGTCACAGTTCTGGTAGTCGAAGAAATAGCAGCACCCTCATGGGCCCAGCTCATCCTCAAATTCCTGGTGAACAAAGAGCTACCAACTGATGAGACCTCAGCTCGGCAAGTACAACGCCGGGCGGCAGCCTATACCATAGTCAACAGAGAGCTGGTCAGGCGCAGCGTCACTGGTGTCTACCAGCGCTGCGTAGAGCCAGAGCAAGGCCAAGCGATTCTCAAAGACATCCATCAAGGCGAATGCGGCCACCATGTGGCTTCAAGAGCACTCGTCGCCAAAGCCTTTCGGCACGGTTTCTTCTGGCCGACTGCCTTAGAAGAGGCCAAGGAGTTGGTCCAAAAATGCAAAGGATGCCAAAAGTTCAGCTCCAAGCCGCACCAGCCGGCTTCTGCGCTCAAGACCATCCCCATTGCCTGGCCTTTCGCAGTTTGGGGTCTAGACATGGTGGGACCATTCAAGACAGCACAAGGTGGTTTAACTCACCTACTTGTCGCAGTGGACAAGTTCACCAAGTGGATAGAAGCGAAGCCAATTAAGAAACTGAACGGTCCGACTGCCGTGACTTTCATCACCGATATCACAATTCGGTGCGGCATACCACACAGCATCATCACCGACAACGGCACCAATTTTGCCAAAGGCGCCTTGGCCCGTTTCTACGCAACACAAGGCATCCGACTGGACCTAGAGCCCGTCGCCCACCCGCAGTCAAACGGCCAAGTGGAGCGAGCAAACGACCTCATCATGTCCGGCATCAAGCCTCGGTTGATCGAGCCTCTGGAGCGCTCGGCTGGCTGTTGGCTCGACGAGCTGCCAGCCGTCCTCTGGAGTCTGCGCACGACTCCAAACAAGTCAACCGGCTTCACGCCCTTCTTCCTCGTCCATCGTGCCGAAGCCGTCATCCCAACAGACATAGAGTTCGACTCCCCACGAGTCACCATGTACACCGAGGAGGAAGCAGAAGAAGCACGACAAGACGGCGTCGATCTACTGGAAGAGGGCCGGCTGTTGGCACTCAGTCAGTCCAGCATCTACCAGCAGAGCCTGCGCCGGTACCACAACAGGAAGGTCAGGCCAAGATCTTTCCAAGAAGGCGACCTTGTGCTCCGGCTAATCCAGCGAACAGTCGGCCAGAACAAGCTGTCGGCGCCTTGGGAAGGCCCTTTCATCATCAGCAAAGTACTGGGCAACGATTCCTACTACCTGATCGACGCTCAGAAGCCCCGAGCACGCAAGAGGGATGACTCCGGCAAGGAGACAGAGCGGCCATGGAATGCAAATCTCCTCCGAAGGTTTTACAGCTGATGCAGTATGTACCACGCTACCTTTTGTATTAAAGAACCAAGACTTCGGGCCCCCCCGAGGCGAGCTCGGGGACTGCCCTCTTTTGTCTGTATGATAAAAATTATGACTGCAAGTATGTTAGTCCTTTTTATGCCGTTTGGCACCGGGCTCAACAAATCGGCCTGGGGACTTGCCGCCTTGCACTATGAAATGCTTCCTACAGTCGGACAAGTAGTGTGTAAACGCCCAAACTGTCTCCTGTCAGAAGCTGCAGCTCGCAGAGCGACTGTACGGTGGGGCAGCAGTAAGGTAGAATGGGCATTCACATGAAAAATGGCTAAGGACTCAAAGCATAAAACATAGCTCAAGACGGCTTCCAGCCTTTCTCGCAAACCGACTCTCGGATAGTTGAACTGCCGCTTCCTATCCAACTTGCTCAAAAAAAATCTTGAAATCGGCTAAGTACTTGCTTTCCCAAAGTAGCCTAGCACTTGATCCAGCAACAGTCCGCAGAGCGGCTGTCCGATTGGCAAGGCAGACAACTAAGAGAAAGCGGCAAAGGAAAAAAGCCAAAAGAACAATGAGCAAGAAAAGATAGATATATATATTTACATAACATAGGCCCTTGGCCAAATTGTCGAGTAGAGGTTCAAAATACACCCCGCGGGTGGAATTGTGCGAATTAACAAGTTCTTCAAAGACTACTGAAGCAGATAAAATAAAAGATACATCGGCATCTTAGGAGGCAGCAGACGGATTCAGAGGGTCGGAGGAGGCGCTAGCGTCACGCGTCGGGGCAGCCGGCTGGCTAGTCTCGGCTTGATCACCTCCGGCGGTAGTCGACTCGGTCGCACGCGGCTCTTTGCTGGAGGCGCGGTCGGGCTGAGGCTGGCCGTCTGCTCCGCCTTCTGGTGCCTCCGCCTTGCCTCCATCCTCCGCCTCATCCTCCTCCTCGACGCTGGAGCCAATCACCTCCGCCGAGTCTTCACTGTAGTCTGGGTTCATCCCAAACCACTCCGGCGGTACCTCCTCGCCGTCTTCAGACCGCTCGGGGACGAAGATGCTGGTGTCGGTGTACTCGGCGATTGCCACAGCACGTTTGATGAGGGCATCTTCCGCAGCCGCCAGCTCCGGCTGGGCCTCTGACCGAAGCGTGGCCAACCGGTCTAGATCCAGCCCCGGGTACCATGCCTTGACGAACTCCAAGGCCCGACGCGCTCCAGCCCGGGCCGAAGAGCCCTTCCAGGCCTCAAGATGACCAGCCGCGACCTCCAGCCAGTTGGCCGTCAGGCTGGGGGTGCGCGGAGCCTGCATATCCGGCCAAAGGGCGGCAAACGTCTGGGCACCGACGTGCTGAAGCCGGCGCAGCATCCGGTGAGCCGGTCGGAGGCGAGCCTCGATGCTCAGGATGTGCTCGTCAAGAGTTCGGGGGGCATCGGTGGCGATCTCTGCACCCTCTGCCCTCCGACTTTCACGGTCGGCCTCAATGGCTTGGATGGCGGCCTGCGACTGCCCAGGGAAGAAGTCTGCAAAGACGCAAAGAAACGAGGAAGCTAGTCAAAAACCAGGAGTCGGCACGATTTAAATCGGTAGCTCGAAGAAAGAAAATAAAGAGACTCACCATCAACAATGTCTTCAATCTCGTGGAAGCCGGAGGACAGCATTGCCTCCTTGTCAGACCTGGAGGAGCGCTCGCTCGCGAACTCGGCCAAGAGGGCGGTTTCCGTCTCCTCCGCCTCCCTCTGCGACTTCACAAGCAGCTCCTTCTGCTCTGCCAACTGAGTGGCCAGCAGATCGCGCTCTGTGGCGAGCCTGCTGCACTCCTCCCCTTTGGCGCGCAGGGCGGAGTTGGCTTTGCTTAGCTGCTATTGAAGAGCAGAGTTGGCTCCTGAAGAAAAGGAAGAAAGATAACAGTCGTCAATAAAGTAGGTCGCCGGGGAGATCCGGCCCGACTGCTCAGCAGTTGGCCCGAATCTCGAGGACTACAGCCCGCGGGTGCGCTAGCGCGCCCCCGCAGAGAAGAAAAAAGGACTTACTCTGGCTCTCCGCCAAGTCGGCGGTCCGCTTGCCCAGCTCTTCAACATTACGGTTGAAGGCAGTGACGCGGAGGTTGTGGTAATCCTGCGACAAGCATTTCAGACATAGTTAGTACCCAGAAGTTCATCAATTGGAGTTCTGGGCCGCCTGCTCAGCAGCCGGCCCGAAACTCGGGGACTACACCCAGTGGGTGCGCTGGCGCGCCCCCAGAGAGAGGAACAAGAAAACAAAGACCAAAGGAAAAAAACATACCCAGACGGCTGCCCGCGATGCTAGGAACGCCTTGGTGCAACTCTGGAGAGCGTCGCCCTCAGCACGGAGCTTCGCCTGGACGTCCAGGAGCGCCGGGTTCAGCGGCCCTGTGCCGCCTCCTCGCACCCACCCAATAGGTGCGGCGCTCGTCGCTTCGGCGTCTGGGGCCGCCGAGCTGGCGGTGCCGGCTTCCAGGGGGCGGGGTGCCGAAGTCGCCTTCTCCAGACGACGGTGCGTTGGCGAGCCGACTTGGAGGAGTAGCCTCGCCACGGCCTCGTCTTCGGCCGGCGGCACCGGAGGGTCCGCTGGCCGCTCGCCTTGCGCGCCTTCAGACGGCGGCGGAGGCAGCGGCGGAACGTTCGCGTCCGGAGTAGAGGGGTCGCCGACTTCCCTCTCCTCGACGGGGTTCTCCCCGCCGGCTTCTCCAGTTGGCCCCGTGAACTCCGGAGGCGGCGGCGCAGAGTTCAACAGAGTGTCGAGCACTGCCGACTGGCGGCGTGCGGCTTCCTCAGCCCGCTGCTTCGCCACGGCGGCGGCTTCGGCCTCCGCTAGTTTTTTCTTAGCGGAGGCCTCCGCCCTGTCGGCCTCCGCCTTCTCCAGGCGGAGGGCCTCTTCTTCGTTGCGCTTCTCCTGCGCATTCTGCTCCATCGCCTCCCGGAGGTCAGCAGCGGGGTCAATCCGCTGAGTGGTGGCAGACGTCTCCGCTGACCCCATGACGGAGGCGGCGGCGACCAGCTCAAGAGAGAGGGGAGCCCTGAAGCAAGAGGGGCAAGCAGAGACTCAGACAAATCACGAAGAAAGAATAAAACTTTGAAGACATAATACTTATGCGGAGACCAACGGTGGCTTCTTCACTTCCTTACGGAAGCGGATGGCCTTCGCGGCTGCCTCGTCCTGTCGGGTCGCCGCAGCCGAGCCCTTGGGCTTCTTCGGCCGACTGCCGAACAAGGTCGGCACGGCCCTGCGCTTCTTCCCGCCGCCTGGAGCGCCCGACGCGGCAGAAGAGCCCGCGCCAGGCTGGCTGGCTCCTGGCTGATGGCGAGGGGCGACTTCTCTCTCGGCGTTGTCTTCAAGCCAGTCGGCGAAGGTAGCCTAAGGCCTGAAGTCGCCTGCTGTCCCTCCTCCTCCCTCAGCGTCGTCTTCCAGAGCCGCCGCCCCCAGATCGGGGTCGTCGACGTCGCTCTCCACCCGGTCGGCGAGGAACTCACGGGCCGGCCCCGAGGTGCCGGCTGGTGGGTGAAGAAGGGGATTCTAACCAAAGCCGACTGGTCAAAACAAAACTCGGCAAGAAGAAGACAATCTAAAGAAAGAAAAGAAAGGCGACTCACCACGGGCGGGGGGTTGGCGCGGGAGTACGGCTCCTTGCCAAATCGCCAGGCCTCCAGGAGCCTGCTGTCCGAGAGGTAGTTCACCATGAAGGCCACCTCTTCGTGAGGCATGTCCTTGGTGCACATCCGACTCGGGTCGCGGTGCCCGCTCATCTAGCATATCATGTGAGGGCGGCCTTGGAGTGGGAGAACTCGGTGCGAAACGAAGGCGACCAGCAGGTCCGGACCAGTCAGACCCTCCGACTGCGTCAGCACTCGGAGTCGCGTGATGGCGCCGGCTCCCGCAGGCGTCAGCGACCTGGCCCGGTACGACCAGTTGGGCAGTCTCCCAGCCGGCGGGCCGGCTTCGAAAGCCGGCAGGTTGACCCAGTCGCCCCTCGTGGCGACGTTCCTGACGTAGAAGTAGGATCTCTGCCACATCTTCACCGACTTTATCAGTGAGATGGAGGGGAAGGGATTGTCGGCCCCCGACCTTCGCACGACAATGAAGGCGCTGCACTGAGCCGGCACACCCGCGGCCTGGGTGCCGAGCTTGGAGAAGAAGAACTCCCCCCAGAGCTCGAGGGTGGGGAGGACTCCGAGGAAGCCTTCGCACAGGGCCACAAAGGCGGACAGCAGCACCACTGCGTTGGGGGTGAGGTGGTGCGACTGGAGACCATAGAACTCCAGGAAGGACCGGAAAAAACTGCTTGCCGGTAGCCCCAGCCTGCGCAGGCAGTGCGAGCGGAAGATGACCCGCTCGCCCTCCTGCGGTGCGGGCGAAATCTCCCCCTCCGGCACAAGATGCACCTGCACGCGATCCTCGCCGGGAAGCCGACGGGTCCGGCGGAGGAACTCAATGTGGTCTTCATGAACTTCGGAACTGTCCCAGGTGCCGGAGCGCACTGGGAGAGGTGCGGCAGTGGAGGAAGAACTAATCGCGAGCTGTTGCCGCAGCGTTCGCCGGAGCTTGGGCGTGCGGCGGAGCAAAGAAGAGAAGAGGAAGGAGGAGAGCGAGGAGCAGCAAGGAGGAAGAGAACTAGGAGTAGTGGGAAGGAGGGGCGCGCGTGCCCCCCTCTTCCCCCTACTTATAGCCCCGTGGGCTGCGAAGCCGAGGGGGCGGACGTGGGGATTTACTGCGCTCACAACCCCATGACCCCCACGATCCACGTAAAGTTACTGCGCGCAGTAACTCCACGAGAATCCCAACCGTCCACCGGGGCCGCAGCGGATCCGCTCGGGCGCCGAGGCGCGGTAGTGGCGGACCCCGCCTATGGGCCTGTCCCGTCGCACGCGTAGGCTGGCAGGACGGCCTGGCCACGTGCCCTCGCGTGACAGGCCAAGAACGGGCGGCGGCCTGGAGGCTTAGCTAGCACGCCACTTAAAATCCCGCCACGACGTTCGAAATACTGAGCAAGTCGGAATTGAGTGAGTCCGAGTTGAGCAAGTCCGACTCCTTCTAGACGGCCCGGCAGAAGTCAGTCAAAGACCATGTGTTGAGCACCCGGAAAGAGAAACTGCTGAGGCTTCTCGGCCGATCGCCCGCGGCGCCTCCCCAGCTTCGGGGACTACTGTCGGAGTAATGGGCCACGGGTAGGCTAACCCGAGTCCCATAACCTTTCAAGACATCGGGGCAGGCTGCGCCCCTCAAGAACCCAGGGCGAAGAGCCGCCTCCTAAGGAGTCGACGGCAGGGCGGCCGACTGCCCGCTCATGGCCGAGTCCCAGGGACGACTTCCGGAGAAGCCGGCTTTGGGGAGTTGGCCGGCGACTCCAACAAACCCATGACCTCATCGAAGGGGACGGGGCAGGGGCGTGGCTACAGTGAATCCCACTCCCGCCCCTTACCAAGGGCAGGCATGGCCACAGCACGCCGTACTCGGGAAGATCTCCGTGCGGCATGGCACTGTTGCCCTGCCGGCCCTGACATCAGCACCACAGTACCGAGTCCTGCGCCCACGACAGCTTGTCTGAACGGCCCGGAAGCAGCAGGTCCCACCAGTCAGTGAGACCCTAGGAGACGGCGAGAGGACCGCCAGTCGGATCCGTCAGGAGTCGGCCAAGCCCTCCCCTGGGTCCCATGCGCCATTAATCAAGATGTGATGGGGAGTGGCAATAGTGATCGCCCGCCAGGCGACGAGACTGTTGCCACGACCCCATGACCAAGCCCGCGTCATCAGAAGCACGACTACAGTAATCAGCAGCCGGCAAGACCCGCCCGCGGCCTGTCGGCTCCGTACCAGACCAGTCGGCGGGGCCCACCAACCAGCGGGCCCCAGCAGTCGGCGGAGAAATCGGAGGCCAAAGGCACTGACGGCTGGGCCCGCGCCCAGACGAATTACCATTGTACCCCTGGGGGGTAGGCCTATATAAACCCCCAGGGCACCCATGCAAAGGGTTGGAACCCGGTAGCTCTAGACCATACCAGATAGAAGGAGAGAGCTAGCCTTGCCCTCTCCTACCTCTAAGAAACAGCTCAAGGAGCAACCGTGTAAACACTTGGCCATAGTGATCATGCGGAGACCCCGTAGAGCAGCAGTAGGGGTATTATCTCCCCGGAGAGCCCTGAAGCTGGGTAAGCTTCGCCGGCGTGCATGTCTTCGCCTCATCCCGTTTCCAGGCACCGGCGACGTTCTACTCGCCCCCACCATGATAAGCCATCCGTTGGCATATGTCGCACCAAACCCCCGACAAGTTCCATTCTGACATTCCAGTTAAATAGCACAAAAGTCACTTCTTTTAAGAAGTGTTTTGTGTAGAGCACCAAAAGGTCACAACAGCAACCAGGTGAAATGGATATCCCTGTTTGCACAAATAGCTACAGAGGAAACAGTCAGAGTCTCAAACAATTATAGGCAAAAATATTTGGCTAAACTTGGCATGGCCTCATTTTACCAGGGGCATTAGATTAAGAACTGCTAAATATTGGGTATAAGGGCATGAGACAGTAGGTGCACCAGCAGTCCAGCACCATGTACCTAAACCGGGTCATAAAGTGGTGATTCAGAGTTTGTTGCCCTGAGAAACAAACATCCAAGAAACATATCTGGGTTGGTCCCATTTTTGTTCACTCTAGCGACCTACTCCTATGTTTTTTTGGAAATGGAGGCGTCCCCCGGCCTTTGCATCATAATGATGCATGCAGCCATCTTATGTGTGGATAGAAAATCTAGTCCTGGTCATACCACTGTGTACAACGTTTCCCCTATATTTCCCTTTTCGACCAAGAGATCGGTTGGATGACCCGTCTGTACTACTTTCACCCCCTATCCTTCCTGTTTGTACCAAGTCCGATGTACATACTAAATTCCCCCACCCCCACTTTATTTCTTGTTTGAACCAAGTACAAGATTCGACCATGAAGTAGCTTTACCTCTAACAATAGAAGAAAAAAATATGTGTCGTTGGACCATCCGATCGAGAGGGACTGAGAGGTAGAAAATGATGCACATGCAGCGACGTAGCGATCTGGGGAAATAGTGCTAGGGCGGTTTCGAAGGAAGATATACCTGAAGGTCGTCGGGATGTGGATAGGTGGGCGGCGGGAGGCCGGATCCGCCCACACTAGGGCAACGACGAAGGGTTCGGAGGACCTCCCACGCCGGCGCTCTGCCAGAGATAACGGTGTGGCCGAAAGTGGGTCTCCTCCCTTGTTGTTGATGACGACCTAAACGCTTCCCCTCCTCCCTTCACCGGCGGAGGGGGAAACGTCCAAATCTGTAACCAGCGGTGAGGATAGAAAGACAGTGTTTTTTGAAGGGAGAAAGACAGTGTTACCACCCCTATCTTGTTTAGATCTGGAGAGGATGAGAGTGTGTGAATAGAGCAACCCTAGCAAGCAAGCGTGGAGGCTCCGGCCTATATATACGTAGTGGGGTAGTTTTCCTTTTTCACTCCATCAAAACAATCGTTTAAAATTGTGTACGTGCCAGGTTGCCATTTTTTTGAGTTGTTGATTGTTTTTTTCAGATAGCTACCCGCTTATTCCAAGTGGTGTTACGGTGTGCCAGGTCGCACTTTGTACCGTTCAAGTCTGGTACAAGACCCTCCATTAAATGAACAACCACCCCCTCGTAAAATTTGTGAACAAGCCCACGACTAAAATTATCGGAAACGTGGGCTGGCCCAACATGCACTATTATTTATATTTTCTATGTGGGAGTATCCTCAAAAAAATGTGAGAGTACAATATTTATTGGGCCATTTTGTAATTGGTGCTAAATTTTGACCAAAGATTTAACTGACAAAATGTTAGTGCTTGTTAACAAAAATTATATCGTTTGATTCGTATTTGAACATAGTTTTCAATTATGTAATTTTTTGTGACATGCATGAACATTTGGTTAGTTAAATTTATAGTCAAAATTTGGCAAGGTGCATTAAATCAACACATGCAAGTATCAAAAGGAGAGTCATGGCATGCATGGATGTGTTGTAATTAATGCATCGGTAAACGCAAATTATTGAAATATATCGAGTGTGGTGCTTTGATGTGTCGCGTCAACTCATACAACAAGAAGTTTGATTACTACAACGCCCTTTCGCCTTAACCGCACCTGCATTTGGTTGCATGACAAGTGGGCCACCCACCTGTTGGGCCCACCTGTCATACACACAAAGGCAGGAGCAGTAAGTCAATGAAGCTACGTCCCTCCCTCGCCCATGAGCGTGGTGGCTGGCAGGACTAGGAGAAGCTTTCGTTCGCTACACGCTCTCCCTCCCGCACACGGTGGACATGCAGCAGTTCAATCGGTGTCAGATGGCCAAAAGCATACTATAGTACTCCTCCACTGCAATAGTATTCCATCATTGTTCGATTTCCTGAAGAGGCGAAGAGCCAAGTGCAGCCCGGACGCTCGTGTGGCAGTTTCATGTGTAGAGTAGTCTAGGATAGAGTGTATCATGCATGTAAGCTTAATATCGTTAGGGTCGGCTCCATGCTTTTTTTTATTAAAATAATCTTCTGAGCCTACCTGTCATCCTGGTGATTGTAGTTTGCACGCTCATCTGGTCAAGACAGGAATATATATTTTAATTTGCGGTGGGGTAAATGTTAGAGGTTGCAGCAAATGGAGTATTGTACATTGTGGGTCTTTCAGCCAAGTTTAGAGGCAACCATGTGGGGCCAGTGCTATGATGTGTTGCATCAACTCATACAATGAGGAGAAGCTTGATTTTACTACTACACGCCTTCTCCCTCGCCCATGCGCGCGGTGGCTCGCAAACGAGGACAGGCTTTTGCTTAGGCTGGTCGTAATGGAATACTAGTATTATGCATACGGTACTAGTGTATGATACTACACATCCCTAGTGCATAGTATCATATGTTAGTATCATTGATGACTTCATTTATTAGCATGCATGACACATAGTAGCACAACATTTAATATGATACGGTGTCATGATATGATACTCAACCCTCTCTTTCTTCATTTACTTCTAAGCCACCTCATCAAATTTGCCTAGTTGGCATGCATGATACTCCCTCCCTTCCTAAATATTTGTCTTTTTAGATATTTCAAATGGACTACCACATACGGATGTATATATACATATTTTAGAGTGTAGATTCACTCATTTTGCTCCCTATGTAGTTACTTGTTGAAATCTCTAGAAAGACAAATATTTAGGAACGGAGGGAGTACTACCTATGATAGTACTCCCATTACAACTAGCCTTATAGAGTACTACAACAAGCTATCCCCCCGCACGCGGTGGACGGACATGCAGCAGTGGATTCGATACTGTAGAAGTAGTAGTAACATCATTGTTTTTCTTCTCGAAGAGGCGAAGAGCCAAGCGCAACCCGAACATGGCAGTTGCGAACGCTCGCCACAATGTGTTTGGTTGCATTCTCATCTCAGCATAGTTATTCCCTCTTCGTGCATGCTCATCCCAGCACCCCTCTTCATGCATGCTCTTCTCATGCATGCTCCTAGTGTATTTGTGTTAAGCTAGTGTGGACTCATGCACCCTTCATACACCCAAAAGTGGGTCGAGAAGGGCTTGGAGCACGCATATAGCCAGGCTCTTGCATGAGACAAAATTGCTATTTGAGCCCACTATTTTAGTACTACTTGCTAGTATAGCCCTGTAAACCGGAAAGGAGTATTTGCCTTTCTAGAGATTTCAACAAGTGACTAGACTACACCCTAAGAGCATCTCCAATAGCTTGTCTATATGGATGTCTATACTCGTTTTCTATGACGTGAGCCCAAAATAGGCATCCAACAGCTTGTCTATATGGTCATCCAAACATACACATCCTATAAATCGACCTCGACAATGTCCACGCCTGGACAATGTGAAGGCGTCGTCTAAACTCGGCTGCAGTCATGATTTCTTCCTCTCCCAGCGATGACCCACCTGTCATGGTCCCTGTATATAGACGTTCTGATGCAAAACTGGACGTGTATATGAGGGAATCTTTTTAGACCATTGTCTATATGAATATATAGACATCCAAATATGCACATGCTATTGGAGATGCTCTAAATGAGTAGTACTAGAGCAAAATGAGTGAATCTACACCGTAAATAAATGTGTAGTTCTCTCATTTTCCTCTCCGCCTTGGTCGCAGTGCACAATATTGAATACTCCTATATGACTAGCCGCTCTATCTACATGTGGGACATCAAAGCATCCAGGCCCACGTGCCATCCACCAAATCACAGCGAGGTGCTATAGTCGAGACTCACCGGTCACCCCGGTGTGGCCGTCATGACCCATCATATCACAAAACCCACACCTTTACCAACAGGAGTAAAGTGGCCTCGAAGTTGGACTGGACGAAGCAACCATCATTTTACTAGAACGCTCATTGCAGCATTTTCTCCCCTTTCTTGAAGAAAACCTCACTCCAGGCTACTCACTTCTGCCATTTTTCTTCTGTACCGGCGAAAAGGTGGGCGAATCAGTGATGCTACTATATTTTCATTCCAAGAATCTTCTTTTTGCGAAGCACCGACCGATTCTCACAGCCTATTCTTTTCCTATTTTCATTGCGATTGTGGTTTTCTTTTGATTGCTTTTTGTTTGTCAGTTCATCGATGGATCCTGGAGCACTAGGCAAAGAGTTGCTGGCGGACAACCCACTGGAGACAGCGCTCTCTAGGAAGCGAGCACCGACCAACGAGTTGACCATGTTGGCGGGCCAACCCATGGAGACGAAGAACTCCAAGAAAGAAGCAATGGCCAAAGAGTTGATGACGTTGGCGGACGAACTCCTCAAAGAAAGTTGGAAGAACAGCAAGGGCCCCACCGTGCCTATCCCAGAAACTCTAATGGCCACCTATGTGAGGCTCAAGGCCGAGTTTGAGGAGATAGTCGCCGTTGAGAAGCAGTATTCCCCTAGCAAGGTGATGGCCCCCATCGAGGATGATGAGATGGCCCCCAGAGGGATGGGATCCCCCGGTGAGTTGCACAAGGTAAAAAATAATGGCTTACCATAGTTGTGGTTTTTAATTACTTGCAATGTGCTTGCTAATATGTTAGGGTTGTGCAGCTGTCGGTGGTCGTCCTTGATGATTCCGATGTCGCGGCCCGTCCTGTGGACAACGCCCCAAAGATCATTTTCGATGTCGCGGTCCATCCTGTTGACATTGCCCTGGAGATCGATTCCGATGCCGCTGTCCATCCTGTGGACATCGCCCCAGAGATCGATTCCGATGTCGCGGTGGACATCGCCCCAGAGATCGATTCCCATGCCGATGTCCGTGCTGTGGTCATTGCCCGAGAGATCGATGACAAGAAATAGTTGGTCACGCTAATCCTTCAGGGTAGTTTGCATTGTGTTTAATTACCAGAACAATACGTGTTATCAAACCATCTTAGGGATAGTGCACTGTCTTATGTGGGAAGTACTTGCTACTTCTGTTTGATAGTGAATCATGTGAACCCTCTCTGAGTTGTGGAAACAGATGTATCCTCACCAGCTTTTGATGTAATATATGGCATGCTTAGATGTAAGTTTGAACTATTTATCATATCAGTAGGGCTTGTTTGATGATTCTTGGTGTTAGTAGGCTAGCTATTGTGCGAGCTATAGTACTTGCAAAACACTCACCGAAGAGAAACGTTGGGGCTGATGAGCTCGTGGTATGCTTATACTGATACGTCGATCGGCCAATAGCCCAACCTCCTAAAATTGTAGGCTTAGCGGTCGATCAGACAATAGTCGACACGGATACATTCAGGCCTCATTTGGTTCATAGGGTAGGAAAATCGTAGCAAAAGTACACAGACGTACAACACAAAATCATAGCAGTACAGAGACGTACTCCCTCCGTTCCAAAATAGATGACTCAACTTTGTACTACTAGCTTTGAAATGGAGGGAGTACAAATCCTAGGCGGGTTAGTTTGGCCTAGTGGGTTTCAGCGATATGACGTGGTACAGTGCCGTCCAGTCTTCGTGTGTGGTAGCAGTACTGCGGATACAGTAAGTTTTCTTGAAGAAGTGGAATTCAACGAAGTCATGATGGTTCCTTCATCCAACCAACTTACAGTGGGAAAGGTTGGGCCTGCGCTACGACCGGGGTGGACCAGGATAATTTTGTACATGGTAGGTGGACCAGGATGGTCGATGTCCCACATGTCGGTGAATGAAAGTATTCTTTCTGATATAGTGGACAAGCAACGAGTATTCATTGTTTATTTTTGATGAAAGCTATTGTCTCCACTGTTATGATGGAGGAGTGTGAAACACGGCAGCCCAGTGAATTGGCATGTGCACCACTCCCTCCTTCCTCATGTAATCCATAGTGTTAACTATAAGGTTGGCTAGAAGGTTACAGCTTTTTCTCACTTTCTCTCTATCTATTTCCTCTCAAATGTTTTTACCTTTCTTTTTTTAGACACAATTGTTTTTATGCCTCTTTTTTTAGAATTAGTTTTTTATACCTAGGAGCACATGTAGAGACGGGCTCCTGCAGATCCCACTCCTTGACTTTGGCAATGCCTCTCTCTCTCCTCCACATAAGTGGGCTTAGGGCATGTACAATAGTTCTATTGTAGGGATGCCACATAGGATAAATGATGAGGTGGAGGAAATAGAAATCATAAGAAAAGGCTTGTCTTCTCTTATTTAAGAGAAGACAAGAGATGATCTCTTAGAATAATATGTTTCACCATGTTTTTATGAATAACTAGTTATTAAAGATAAGGCTAAGAGATGATCCATTGTACACATGTTTTTTGTCATCTCTAAATTACATGCAAGACTTATGATAAGACTATCTTATCAACCATTGTACATGCCATTATAGCACAAAATTTTACTGGTACTACTTGCTATGAATGCGGGCAGCTGGCGTCTGAGGTGGAAGCGCGCGCGGGGAGGTGGGGGGTTCTGGTGGGCTAGGGCGGTCAGAAGCGGGCTTGGAAGCGGTCCGGACTCCCGCATGGCCCACCTCACATTATCACCATATATTTCTTGGAGTCCGTGCGCGGCGGGCGGGCGATCTCTTCTCCCTCCCCTGTCTCTCTCTTCTCAGCCAACGCCCGCCGAGCGATTAGATTTCGGCTATCGACGGTTTATTCAATTGCAGTCCCACATGTCAGTGAAAATGCAAGGCAACGCGTGTCCCCTCAGGTGAGCGGCATGCGAGCTGGACTGTTGGGGGTGCGACGCGAACGCGACGCGTACGAGTCGTAAGTGTGCCGCCTTTTCCTTTTGAACTTGCAAAGCATAAAATTTTCATGCGATTGATCGATAGAAATCCAGAACAAAATGACGAGGGCGGTGCTTTCCTGCGCGTTAGGCGGGCTAGTTTGAGTGATGTGACGTGCTACAGTGCCATCCACTTGCTCCATTTTTATGTAAGCAAGAGTTTACACTCTTACGTGGGAGGAGTGTGTCGGCATTCTGGGAACGGGGGTCCCCAGACTTGCCTGCCAGCGGCCCGTGGCATGGCTCCACCAGCGACCTATGCGGCCCATCATCACTAGAAAACACTCAAGACCCTCGTGAGGGGCCAAGCCTCGCGAGGCTGACGATGCAAGACCACCTCAGGAGCGGCCTCACCAGGCTGGCTCGCGAGGGGCGGAGAGATCAAGGCAAGGCGAACCTCGTGAGGTTCCAATGACGTGAGCCATGACAATCAGGACCAGGCGGGCGCCAGCGAGCACAGTGTCCTCATTTCCTCTTTGGTGCTAAGGAGGCAAGCGTGGGCGAGGAGTTCCGAGGCATCAGGCAAAGGTTTCCATATTGGTGCAATGAGACCAAGACCAGCAGGACGGCAGGACGGAGGTCACCGTGGAGCCCAAGACAGCGTCACCACTAGAGCCTTTGGCAGGTGAAGACTACTTTTGTCGGGATAGCTTGTACTAGTTGTCCCCCTTCAAATTGGCTGTTGTGGGATCCCTTCCCACTCGATATTTGGGAAGAGGACCAGGGCCTCTATAAATAGGACTAGCCACCACCATAGCTGGGAGAGATCCATCTGATCCCAACTGACCCAGACGATCCTCAACCACACAAGTTCACCAAGCACAAGAACACCTCTCCTCAGGAGGTTGTTCTTCCCTTGTAACTGTTCATACTCAGCCCTTGAGGCAATCCACCACCCCACACTGGAGTAGGGTATTACACCACAACGGTGGCCTGAACCAGTATAAATCTTGTGTCTCATGTTCTTTGGGTCTGTCGAGCTAGGCCGTGAGATCGTAGAGGGCGCGAGCTACAGAGGGGGGAGATCTTCGTGCGCACCCCAGTGTTCGAACCTCCAGGGTTTTGCCAGAACCCGAAATCCGATACTTGGCGCGCCAGGTAGGGGTGCGATGAAGTCTTCCTTCCGCCATTCGATCCGCCAACACCCCGCAGCTCCAATGTCCAGCGACACGAGGACCAACGCCGACCGCTGGGGAGCTTGGCCCGCCCGGGTGGCCCCGTCTGCCCAAGAAGACCTCAACGCCGCACCCCAGGCAGCACGCGCACTGCCAAACGCGGCAGGGCACGGGCGGTGCGGTCAAGCGCCATCCACCCTCACTCCATACCAAGTACGGGCAGTTGCAAGGGCTTCAAGCCATGCCGCGGCCACGGTGCCGCACACCTGATGGGAACAAGCAAACATGAGGGCTGCGCTCACGGTGGCTCACGAGCTGCTGCGATGCCGGCTGATGGAGAGCGGCCGGGATGCACTTCTGGAGCGCGTCGCCGAGCTACTAGACGACGCAGCCTCGAGAGCACCACCCTTCTGCTCCCTTCTTACACCTCCGATGGCGGCCAAATCGCATGGCGGGCCTCGCCGCGCCCACGCGCCCCCGGGCACTCCCCTGGGCTCCATCGACACTGACGTGGCCAACGACACCGGATGCACGATCGCACCCCCACCACCTCCAACGAGCGCAGGTACGAGCATTGTCGCCAATGACCCTGACGGGATGCCGCCCTACCATCCTCTAGGCGGTGCGCTGGGCCGAGCGACATGGAGCGTGGGGCACTACGGCGAGGTCTTCAAGGCGACGGCCCCGGAGGCCTACGTGCCCCGCATGATGGACCAGGAGTACGCGCTGGAAGACGACCCCAGCTCGTTCCTCAAGCCGAGTTGGGAGGAGGAGGCACTAGAAGCTGGGGCCTTCCAGGAGCCCCCCGGAAGCCTCACCAACCATGCCAACAACAACAGCTATAGGGTACCACTAAACTCTCAGGAGCAAGCTTACGCTAGCCATGGGTCGCAGGAGGATCAGGTCATGGTGGCGGATGGCGGCCCCCCTTCCGCCAGGGGGACCGCACTGGGGGCTACCGGGGAGCAGCCGGGAGCAAGGCCCCTCCCTGCATCACGCGGAGCAAGACATCCCCCGGGGGTAGGCCCTGTGCCGGGGAGGTGCCGGCGAGCCTTCCCCCGGTAGAGGACCCGTGGTCGCCGAGGGCGCCGCTAGCGTCCCCTTTGCCCCCTGGTGTCGTCCTGGTTGCCGGTTGCCCCCAGTGGTGGTCGAGGATGGTGCAAGGCAGGGCCCTCGTCTGGCGATATGAAGTAAGGCTCGCGCCTGTGAAGATCTCCGCTCGTGACACTCTCACGTAATAATGAGTGGGGTTGTACATGCCCCGGAGTCTCTGGAGTGTTGCCCTCGGGCCTTGGGGGCTCCCTCCCACGACTAGTGGCAGCACTTAGCTCCGCGCTAGTGAGAAGACAAGAAGACTAGACTAGGTGCCGGACACGGCCATTTGCTTTCAATCTCTCTTTTTTGTAGCCCTGTTTTCTGGCTTTGGATTTAAGTTGAAGCTGAATTTTCGTTGATAAGCATGGGGGGATGTCTTCTCTTGTTCGTGCGGTTTCTTGCGATTTGGTTCCTTGCCCTGGTTCGGGGTCCACCCATGCTGCCTCCCCCCTCGCGAGCCCCTCGCGAGCGGGGGCTGGGCATGGCATGCGCGTGCTGCGCACATGTCCTTCCATGGCTAATGCTCGCTTCTCGCAAGGCCCTCTCGGGCGGATCGGCAGGCTCCTTCGGAACTCAAGGCCTCGTGGCCCAGTCCAGAACTGGCCCGGACAAAGGTAAACTACAACAATAGGCTCATGGCAGGACTCGCGGGTTTATGAAAACACGTCTTTAGCTTAGCCTAAAGAACAAAAGCAGTAATCTGTTTACATGAGGGGCTTCCCCTCCCAAAATGCTCTTACAACCTTCAGGGTCGTGCCCGAGCTTTCACATGCAGGGTCAACGAAGAGGAAGCACGGGTTCAATCAGACATATCGCTCTAGCGCGTCCTCCAAGACACCCTCAAACGCATCGCTGGCGTCGCTGTCACCATCACCGACGTCTCCGTCATCGTCACCGGCATCGTCGCCGCCATCACCGGCACTGCCCTCACCATCGTCCACCACGTTGCCTTCATCCGCAGCGACCACCACCCCATCATCCTCAGAAGTGAAGGCCCTGACTAGGGCGTCCACATTGTCTTCCACCCAGTGCGCCAGGTCACCTCGGATGGCCTCACACACAGGAGCAATGGCGGCGTCGAAGTCGAAGTTGGGATAGGTGTTTTGGAGATAGCTGAAGACACGAGAGAACGTGCGCCTGAGCAGGCCACGGCTCCTCTCCTTGACAAGCACGCGAGCCCTCGCGGATTAGTTCTCCAGGCGTGTCACCACATCAGTGAATAAAAGAAGGTGACTGGCGTAGTCACTCGAGTGGGGATGAGGGGCATCTTCATTGCAAATGGCGCCCAGTGCCGCGTTGGCCCTGATCCGAAGACTTTGGAACATGGGGGCGTGCTCGCGCTCCAGCGTCCACCACCGGAGCATCTCCTCCCTGCCCTCCTGCGCAGAGGACTCGGTGCTGGTGACCCGCTGCTGAAGAGAAGACATCTCGGCACAGGTAGATGCCAGGTCTGCTTGCACTGAGGTCAGGGCAGCTGCGGCGGCCTTCTCGCGGAGTTTTGCTTCAGCCAGCCCCGACCTGAGGACAGTGGTCCTGCCCATGGCTTCGACTACCACGAGCCCCAGCTTCAGGTCGTGCCTGCCGTCAAGATCCGCACGAGCCTCGGCCACCCGGCGACCGACCTCCTCCTAAGCCCTAGCCTCCCACACGCCAACTTTGTCCTCCGCTTGGGCGACTTGGCGTTCCCTCGTCTCCAACCACTCAAGATCAAGGCTACGCTCTGAGGCTTCCAGCGCCAGCGTTTCCTCGCGCCTCAGGATCTCTTCCTCTTCGGCAGGCATTCCCCTCATCGATGCTAGGGCAGCCCTGTGCGCCTCCACTTGCTGCTCCAGGGAAGCGCTCCAGGCCTGGAGCTCCCACGCGCGCTTTTCTGTGATCTTGCGACGACGATTGGCTTCCCGGGCTTCTTCCAAGGCTCGGGCGCAGGCTTCTCGCGAGGCCACAAGAGACGCCTCGGCCTCCACATTGTCAAGCTCGCGCTGATGTCGCCCAAGGTTGATGGCCACCTTCAGTTTGTGCCACTCCTCCGTCAGCCGAAGACCCTCGGCCTCAAGACGTGCATCCACATCTGTGAGTTCTCCGCCATGCCGGCTCATCGTGCCCATCGCCTCCTGAAAGAGCTCGTGACGGACGACACTCTGTTCGCGCGCGGACTTGAACGCGCGGCCGATTCCGTCCTCTGCAGCAGAGGACGCTGAAGGGGCCTGAAGCGGCTCGCTCCCTCTCGCCAGGGGGCTGGTGCCTCCCCAATCATCACCCAGGCGGCAGCGAAGTCCTGGATGGGGGAGGACCCGATGCTCGAAGTAAGAGTCAAGATCTGAGTCATCCAACCGCCATCCACAACCACAGGAGGAACCCTTGGCATCCTCGTCGCACCTCCGACGAGGCCACGAAGAAGATACGGCGGGAGCATGGGTTCAAGGCGCCATGTCAGCGTGTCTGCCTCTCTAGCCGATCTCGCGCCAGGGGCAGCATGCCGGCTGGGGCGCTCAAGGCCAGCGGAAGACTCGAGGCAAGAGGAGGTTGCTTCGCGGGAGGCTCCATGGCCTTGGCAGATGGGATTCTGGAGAACCACCGTCAGGATGGGAAGCGGCACTCGAGGGATTGCAAAAATAAGGTACTTACTCATCTATGGCGATGTACTTCCTATGTTTCAACGGCCGGACGGCGCCACTGCTGTAGCTTGGAGACCCCTTCCTCTTACGAAGCGCCGTGAAGTCCACGCAAAACCGGCCCAAGCATTGCACGTGACGATCGGTGCGGTGCGCGACTGGTGAAGCACCCAAGGAGATGAACTCTGGAGCGCCATGCTGAGGAGAGCTATCAGGCTCCGCCTCGTGACGACCTGCCGAGGCCTCAGGAGCTTCGGCCTCAGGAACAGCGGGCTGTGTCACCTCCTCAGCTGCCGCACCAAGGCAGGAATCACGGGTTCCCGAGGAAGACGCCTCGGGAGCCCCAGGCAGCATCGACACCCTGGCACCCGTGCTCCGGCCTCCAGCGGTGCTTGCCTCCCTGCGTCCACTCCTAGGGAAAGCTCGGCGCCGGTGGCAAGGAGAGAAACCACAACGATGGGGTTCTCACGGGGCCCCTCAAGGCCAACTGGACACAGCCCCCATTCATCGAAGGAGGGCATCTTCCCCGTGAACTCCACCCTGTTCGAGTAGTTATACAAGCAACAACCCACTTGCGGCAAGTCACCCGGCGAGGGGTCGCCAGCCAAGACCTCGGGCACCGTCCTTCGTGCCTCGGCCGGAAGCCTCGATGCCTGAAGCCTCATACGATCCTGGTCGCCGGTCAGGGCCCACATTGGCTGGGAATGGCGCTGGAGTGGGGTGATGTGGCGTCGGAGGAATTCCTTCATCACCTTGGGCGCGGTCACATCGAGATCCTTCATCCTCCTCAGCCGGAGCCATACAAAGGCGAGGCGGGAGCCCACGAGTTCCTCGTGACCCCAGCCGGAGCTGGGAACGACGGGCGACGACAGAGGCGAGAGCAAGGGGCTGAGTACTCCAACATCAACATACACCCACCGCATTCGAACCTTGCCCGTGGACGGAGGGAGGTCAAAATCAATCCCTGAGCCGGCCGTCGCCGCCACGGCCTGGAAACTCAAGCACCCAGAGCACTACCGGGGGTTGGTCAGGTGCAACGAGAAGAAATGGCACAAGAGGGGCCCACCATGGCCTCACAGACAAAGGTGAAGACGAAGAGAAGGGCGACAGATTGGGGATCAAGGTGCATCATGTGGATATGGTAATGGGAAAGCACATCATCGAAGAAGGCAGAGAAGGGAGGAACCTGGCCAGCCCACAGAGCGTCAACGAAGAACGGGACCTTGTGGCTATCCTATCAACGGTAGCTCGAGATGCAGGCCAGGCCACCGTCCCTCCCCATTCGTTGAAGCTGGCAGCGAGCGCAAGGCGGACCTTATCCATGACCTCCCAATTGAGCACCCGCGATCGGCCGATGGCGAGCTCGAAGGCCGGAGCTGAATTGGCTGAGGACAGGGGCTTCTTCCATTTCTCCATCCGGTTCGGCGCCATGGCAGTAAAGGCAGAGCTCGAGTTGGATTGGAAGAGGAAGCAGAGGTATGAGGAAGCGAAGAAGTCGGGGGGCGCGTTGCTAGCAATGGGGAGATAACTGTGTAGGATGCCGAGGCCGCCTAACCAGGCGGATTTCAAGGCTACATGGGGAAGCGGGGCCGCCCACGTCTCGTCAGTCACCATGCGTCGACCAAGGCCGCAGGCTGTTGGGACCTGATGTCTACTACACAACCTTCTTCTTGTAGATGTTGTTGGGCCTCCAAGTGCAGATGTTTGTAGGACAGTAGCAAATTTCCCTCAAGTGGATGACCTAAGATTTATCAATCCGTGGGAGGCGTAGGATGAAGATGGTCTCTATCAAACAACCCTGCAACCAAATAACAAAGAGTCTCTTGTGTCCCCAACACACCCAATACAATGGTAAATTGTATAGGTGCACTAGTTCGGCGAAGAGATGGTGATACAACTGCAATATGGATAGCAGATAAAGGTTTTTGTAATCTGAAAATATAAAAACAACAAGGTAACTAATGATAAAAGTGAGCGTAAATGGTATTGCAATGCTAGGAAACAAGGCCTAGGGTTCATACTTTCACTAGTGCAGGTTCTCTCAACAATAATAACATAGTTGGATCATATAACTATCCCTCAACATGCAACAAAGAGTCACTCCAAAGTGACTAATAGCAGAGAACAAATGAAGAGATTATTTTAGGGTACAAAACCACCTCAAAGTTATCCTTTCCGATCGATCTATTCAAGAGTCCGTAGTAAAATAACATGAAGCTATTATTTCTGTTCAATCTATCCTAGAGTTCGTACTAGAATAACACCTTAAGACACAAATCAACCAAAACTCTAATGTCACCTAGATACTCCAATGTCACCTCAAGTATCCATGGGTATGATTATACGATATGCATCACACAATCTCAGATTCATCTATTCAACCAACACAAAGGACTTCAAAGAGTGCCCCAAAGTTTCTACCGGAGAGTCAAGACGAAAACATGTGCCAACCCCTATGCATAAGTTCACGAGGTCACGGAACTCGCAAGTTGATCACCAAAACATACATCAAGTGGATCACGTGATATCCCATTGTCACCACAGATAAGCACATGCAAGACATACATCAAGTGTTCTCAAATCCTTAAAGACACAATCCGATAAGATAACTTCAAAGGGAAAACTCAATCCATTACAAGATAGTAGAGGGGGAGAAACATCATAAGATCCAACTATAATAGCAAAGCTGCCGATACATCAAGATCGTACCACCTCAAGAACATGAGACAGAGAGAGATCAAACACATAGATACCAGTACATACCCTCAGCCTCGAGGGTGAACTACTCCCTCCTCGTCATGGAGAGCGCCGGGGTGATGAAGATGGCCACCGGAGAGGGATTCCCCCCTTCCAGCAGGGTGCCGGAACGGGTCTAGATTGGTTTTCGGTGGCTACAGAGGCTTCTGGCGTCGGAACTCCCGATCTAGGTTTCTTTCTGGAGGTTTCTGTATATATAAGAGGTTTTGGCGTCGAGAACAAGTCAGGGGGGTCTCCGGGATGTCCACGAGGTAGGGAGGCGCGCCCAGGGCGTGGGCGCGCCCCCACCCTCGTGGGTAGCGCGGGACTCTTCTGGCCCAACTCTTTTACTCCATGGCCTTCTTCTGGTCCAAAAATAAGTTCCGTGAAGTTTCAGGTCAATTGGACTCCGTTTGGTTTTCCTTTTCTGCGATACTCAAAAACAAGGAAAAAACAGAAACTGGCACTGGCACTGGGCTCTAGGTTAATAGGTTAGTCCCAAAAATCATATAAAATAGCATGTAAATGCATATAAAACATACAAGGTTGATAATATAATAGCATGGAACAATAAAAAATTATAGATACATTGGAGACGTATCAGGACCCGCGGCGCTCCGCACTTGCCCTTTGGCTTCGCCTCGAAGCCAAGCCCGAGCGCGCCTTGGGCCCGGGGGCTACTGTCGGCGTTCTGGGAACGTGGGTCCCCAGACTTGCCTGCCTGCGGCCAGCGGCGTGGCTCCACCAGCGGCCTGTACGGCCCATCTTCACCAGCAAACACTCAAGACCCTCGCGAGGGGCCAAGCCTCGCGAGGCCGATGATGCAAGACCACCTCAGGAGCGGCCTCACCAGGCTGGCTCGCGAGGGGCGGAGAGATCAAGGCAAGGCGATCCTCGCGAGGTTCCAATGACGTAAGCCATGACGATCAAGACCAGGCAGGTGCCAGTGAGCATAGTGTCCTCGTTTCCTCTTTGGTGCTAAGGAGGCAAGCGCAGGCGAGGAGTTCCGAGGCATCACGCAAAGGTTTCCATATTGGTGCAACGAGACCAAGACCAGCAGGATGGAGGTCACCATGGAGCCCAAGACGGCGTCACCACCAGAGCCTTTGGCAGGCGAAGACTACTTTTGTCAGGATAGCTGGTACTAGCTGCCCCCCTTCAAATTGGCCGTTGTGGGATCCCTTCCCGCTCGATATTTGGGAAGAGGACCAGGGCCTCTATAAACAAGACTAGCCACCACCATAGTTGGGAGAGATCCATCTGATCCCAACTGACCCAGACGATCCTCAACCACACAAGTTCACCAAGCACAAGAACACCTCTCCTCAGGAGGCTATTCTTCCCTTGTAACTGTTCATCCTCAGCTCTTGAGGCAATCCACCACACCACACTGGACTAGGGTATTACACCACAACGGTGGCCCGAACCAGTATAAATCTTGTGTCTCATGTTCTTTCGGTCCGTCGAGCTTGGTCGTGAGATCATAGAGTGCGCGAGCTAGAGAGGGGGAGATCTTCATGCGCACCCCAGTGTTCGAACCTCAAGGGTTTTGCCGGAACCCGAAATCCGACAGAGTGCGAAACACGGCGGATCTGATTTTGATCGAGGGATAATTGTTCCCTGCGAAATAATGGAGCACTATCACCGATTATAGCATGATAGTTAGGGCATCTCTAGCGCTGGCCCTCAAATTTACACCGGCATCCGTTCAAGGACACTAATGGATGCCATCCAATGCTGCCCGCATACCTTTCGACAACTACATGAACTAACCAGACGAAATTCGTGCAAACAAAGCAAATTTCAAATTAACCGGATGAAATCCATTACATTTCGAAAACTTTTCCTATAAACTGGACGAAATTCATTACATATTTCACACAAACCGTACTAAAACCTACTGTAAACCTAATCTAAATGATCACCGGCGCCCAACCACCATGTCCGGCCATGAACCCGAGAAAGCCGGCCATTTCCTTTGCCTCCTCCTCATCCGCCTCGATAACCTCCTCCTCTGGAGCACAAGGTTCTGAAGATTTCCACCTCCACATCATCGTCAAGCGGCTAATCGGCCGCCGATGTCTATCCCACAAAGCTGGGCGTCGACTGAGTGGAGGAGCGGTGGCCTTCCTAGGACCAGAGCGGCGGCGACCTACCATGTACTACTCTTCCTCGCTGCCGGCTGCGCCCACGCACGCGCGCCGGCTTCGTGGTCGTGGCGGCTGAGGGAGGCCAGGGGCGGCGATCTCCTTCGTCTACTCCTGCGATAGTACATCGAAGAGAGCTTTGGAGCGCGCCCGGAGTGGAGCCGCTAATGTCCTTCGTCTGCTCCTGCAACAGTATGTCCAAGAGAGCTTTGGAGCGCCAGGAGGCCATGGTTGGAGTGGTGCCAATAGAAGGAAGGGACCGGAGAAGAATGAGTGTGGGTCTTTGGCTATGGCTGGGAGCTAGGGCTCAAGTTAATATAGCGGGCGAATGGCAATGAGCCGCGATAGTCGGATGGACGGCTGGCGCCGGAGTAGGTTTGTCGATAGTCGCGTGTCATTAATCTGGGCGGCAGACGGAAGGATGGCCGTGGTGTCGTTAATGCGGAACAGACGCTTGCATCGGGATGCCGCATGGGTGGCGCTCTCTCGGCCGTCGCGCTGCTGCAATGCCGGTGCCAGTGAGAGACCGCGTCAGGCGTGAATGCGGACGCTGCTTTAGTGACTTAACCGCAGGTGCGTTGGTTCATTGACATGTGGGCCCAACGGGCATCTGGCCCGCATGTCAGTGACACAACAACTACACCTACAGTTAAGTCCGGTGAGTGTGGCAATGACGTTCTGGAGAGACGGTGACCGTTTCAGGAGGGAAGCGTGCGCCAGCGATGGAAGGGGTTTCGGTAGGCCAGGGTGGTCAGACGCTGGCGTGGTGGTAAAATGTGAACTCATGGATGACGAGCCTTTGAAGCCTATGCGGCACGTATTGACAACCAGGCGTCCATGCAACCGCTCTTGTCGCCAGCTAGCCTTCGATGACCACCATTAGGCACCACACAACCATGCATAACTTACGAATAATGGACGAATCGATCAGACACACACTCGTGTGCAGTGACACTATGATCAGTTGCTCACGATAGTACATACTCCGTACCATAGTACCCTCTCTAGCTAGGCTGTTTTATAGATTGTCATTGTGATGGACGATATACATGAGCAAGGCGCCGAGTCACGAGTATGACCATTGGTGTTGAGCCAGGTGAATACATGCTCAATGTTCGCGGAGGCCTCCAGCAAATGTCTAAACAGTAATGTCAGGCACCGTCGAGGCGCGCAGGTGACGGGCTCGCCGTTTGCATTGCGCCATGAGCAGGACTTTGATTGAGAGGGCAACATGCATGCATTAGCATGGTTTGACAGCGTGAGCGTGAGTGTATGGCTGTCTGCACGCGTACATGCTACTTGCCTCTATGGATGGTGTGCGCTAATGTGTGCATCACGTATAATATATAAAAAATCTTTGTGCATTTAACGCAAAGTAGTTCATTTTTATTTGGCTGACGAGTGTGCGTTGCAGCGACAAGTCCGTGGTTTGATTCCTCACATACGCATAATTTTGGTTTTTATTTCTTTCTTCACTGACAGGTAGGCCCGCATAGATAGATAGATAACGAACACGAGCTGATGAGGCGCATGCGGACTGTTTGACTGGTCAACCACACAAATACGGAGCTATACGCTGAGCCAGTGACCGTATAATCACCATATCTCGTATACAATGATCAAAGTGAGCTATCAAGACAAGTTCGATGACCGCCAATGCATTTTACTCAGTAATAAATGACGAGGATTGAAGGGGAATCCAAATTTCCTCCGTCTGCTGTCCTTGAGCTCTTGACAAACCAATGCACTATACGGTTGTCCGGCCACTCCACCCCAGAGCTGTCACCAAGCGTTGTTCATGCCACCGCGCCGCACACTAACCGGTAAGGAAGCGATGGCATCTCGTCGCGCCGAGTTCCTCGCCGCCCACGACCTCACACAGAATGGTAGGGAAGCGATGGCATCCCGCCGTGCCGAGTTCATTGCCGCTCGCAACCTCACACCTACATGGGCGAAATTTGAAGCTGCCAAGGCCGAATGGGCGGTAGAGCAAGAGGCAGCCACAGCCGCACAGAGGGAGTGGAAAAGTCAGAAAGCACTCAAGAAAAGAGAGACCCGCTGCCGCAAGAAAGAAGAGGACGCATGCGCTACTACAGAGAGGTCGGCGGAGATCCAAGCACGGTGGGGTGTCGCGGACAAAGCTGGGAAGGAGAACGACGGCGTCTGGCCAGCATGTGAGAAGTAGTAGTACTAGTAGTTTGTGTGTGTGTCTGTGTCGCCCGTACATTTGTTTAATTAATTACGAGCATGTACCAGTACTAGTTACTACTATAGTTTTTAGAGCAAATTACTAGTACATTAGCCTAGACTCAATGGAAAAATTCATATCCTATGCATCAAATGACATCTATTTCTTTATAGGAATTGAGATGCATGTCATCTCACTTCCTATGATTTTCATATTCCTATAAAATTCATATCCTATAAACCAAAGGAGGCCTCTGCTGGAGTAACTAATGTAGCTAGCAGTATTGCTGGTACAGTAGTTTTCTTCAAGAAGCGGAACTCAACGAAGTCATGATGGTTCCTTCGTCCGAGCAACTTCACAATGGGAAAGAATGGGCCTGTGATTTGACGGCTCATTAGTAATTACTGCGGCGCGACGACCGGGGTGACTCTCTCTTGGAGTTTTGCGGGCATGGCAAGTGGACCAGGATGGTTGACGTCCCACATGTCGGCGAACGGAAGTATTTTTTCTGATATCGAGGAGCAAGGAAACCGTGTGGTATAGTATCACTGCTAATTTATATTTATTTTTTTATTTCTGATGAATGCTAGCGTTTCAACTCTTACGATGAAGGAGTGCCAAACACGGCACATGCTGGATGTCCCACACATCAGCGAAAGGAGTGGGACATGAACAACGTGGTAGAGCGTCTCCACTTCTGGGTCGGAGACCACACGCAGTAGTACTAGTGGTATGAACGATACAAAGTGCGACCCAGAGAGAAAGACACGACAAGTTGGAAGGTCTCGGGGCATACACGTAAACAAATATAAAACCTAATATGTGCCTCCAATTAATATAGTGGTAGTAGAGTACTTAGGCACGTACTTCATAACATCACCGGCATTGCACGTACAACATTTAGTGGTAGTAAGAGACAAATGCCTATATGCCATGCATGTTCATACTATTTGTGCCTTTCTACTTCACTTACTGTGTTACATTACTCAGGTTCGTACGTCCACTCCTGGGTACATGTCCATCTCGTAGTTCAGTCCCACGCAGGGTCGGTCCTGAGATTTTGGGGGCCCGGGGCAAATCTAAAACTCGGGGCCCTTTGTATAAACAACAAATAATAGTAATGAATATACTTATATATAAAAAAATTACCTATAAACATTTAAATGCATCGAAAAAATAGTATGCATATGAAATAATTATGCATATTACCTTAAAAAATTATATCATTTTTCGATGTAAAGTCACTTATGACGGGGTCCATGTCAATCTCTTCCAATAACTTCTTCTGGATGCATATTGTTGCCAAACCATTTGAAATCTTTAATGAGTCATTGTTCACCTTCCTCAATAATTTTAACTTTCAAAAGCTTCTTTCAGCCGATGTGCCATTCAGATAGATGGGCACTGTAAATAAGGTAAACAATAGAGACATTAGTATAACAACTAATTCACTTAGATGCTCGAGAATCTCCATAGCATTACCCCATCTAACAAAGTGAATTTTACAATGTTTAATTTAGAAAAAGGCTAAGCTGGATGTTCATCAATAGTAGCAACATTTTTCTCTTGTTCAAATCCAATATTTCTTTTAATATTTTCCTCTTCCTCCATGGCAACTATCACCAACTCAGCATTTTGGTTCATTGAAGCACCAGTGTAACTCTTGATTTTTGTTATTGTATCGAGTCAAACACATTTTTTTTCATTTTCACCACGGCAAAGATAATTAATTAATTAATCAATGGCATCAATGGTTGAACCGTGCCACAGCTATGCATCATGTATATGCTAATAACATACGTATGTGGAGTAGGGATTAGAGAATGGCAATATAATATACCTTCGATTGGTCGGCGTCGGTGATCGGGGGTTCAGGGATGTGTACTAGTTCGCGTATGGATTTAGAGCTCAACGGATCGATGATGATGTGCGTGTGCTTGTCGATCACCTGAAGGTCGCATACTGAATACTGGCTAGACATTCTCGCGATCGAGATTAGGAGGAAACAAGCAGAATGGCAGGTTTATTATAGCAAACATGACCAGTGGCGGAGACAGGGGGACCAGCGGGGCCCTGCCCCCCCCCCTAACATCTGGATTTTGCTGCTAATCTGCTATGAACAGTGACATAATTAGTAATATTTTGCTACTGAAAATCTAGTTTGTTATAGTTTGGCCCACCCTAACTTGTTTTAGCAGCACTTGGCCCCCGTGATACACATTTCCTGGCTCCGCCACTGAACATGACGGTGGCATACTCGTGTCTTATGTATGGTATATGGCGCAGGATTTACGGATCTCTACATGATGGAATACAAAGGAATCAATTCTCGCAAAAGAAAAAGGAATAGGAAGACATCATCCATCGTCCACGCGTTTTTTTGAGGCAACTTCGCAAAGCTTTATTACGTCACAATGTTTACAGGGACGAAAGGAATACCCTCGCGTTGGCCTAACCAAACATGGCGGCCAACACTCAAAGTTAAAGCATGCTTTGCTAAGTTGTGAGCATCAAAGTTTGAGCTCCTAGACTGATAAACTACGTTACAAGAAATAAAAGAAGAAACTTGCATCTCTATTTCCCTAACCACTGCGCCAAATGCTACACTGCTCCTCCTGCCGATCTCACTTGCCACACCCTTGCAATCTGTAGCTGCATGTACCCTTGATATATGTAAGTCTGTTGCAAGATCAAGGCCCTCTCACAACGCTAAAGCTTCTAAAGTAGCTGGATCTTTAACATGCTTGAAAATAAAAGCCGATGCACCTAGAAAAACTCCTTCCTGGTCCCGACATATTGCTGCCACAGCTCCAAATCGGCTCCTGCTACCCACCGCAGCGTCAACATCCAGCTTCGCGTAGCCTCCAGGGGGAGCAATCCAGATCAGGTGTTGCACAATCCCACTCCGAGTTGCATGTACACTTGGTACTATAATCTGAATATCATTTATGTAAGAGTTTATGAACCCATGTGTTGCCTGTGGTGATTTGAAAATGCCCTCATACAAAGCTTTCCTCCTTGCACCCCATATAGCCCACAGTGTAACTGAGAACCTAATGAAATCATAGGGTTTGAGGGCTCTCATCAAAGCAAATAACCATATTTTTGGGCACTCTTGCTGCTGAGAGCTCAGTTGGTCCAGTATGTCCTCTGTTGATAGCGCCTAGGTACATCTCGCCATGGGACAGTTGAGCAGCGCATGTCTCCAAGAGTCTGTCGTACCACACAAGTCACATGCCCTCGTCGTTGACATATTCCTCCTATGTAAAACGTCTCCCGACGGTATCGAGTTTCGTGTGAGGCGCCATAGAAAGACCATTATATTGCTTGGTACTGCGACCTTCCAGATTGCCTTCCATTCTTTGCTTTGTCCCTCACTAGAAGATGTTGTTTCTACCTCATCCAACCATACCTCTCTATCATATTTTGTTCGAACTAACATGCGATATGCAGACCCGACCAAAAAATTGCCCCGTGGTTCTTCCCCCTAGGACCAGAAATCATCAACACGTCGTGTGCACAAAGGTATCTGCATTATTGCTTCGGCATCAAACTCAGTAAACACCGCCCGGATCAACTCCTCCTTCCAGGAAGCCGTAGATGGCTCAATTAGTTCGGAAACCAAGCGTGGCGGGGCTGCCACCCGAGCTGCGACCGGTCTCTTGTAACTTGCTCGAGGGATCCAGTTATGATCCCAGATTCCGGTTGAAACACCATCACCAATTCTTCTGACCACTCCTTGCGCCATCACATCCCTTCCATCTAAGATTTCTCTCCAAATCTGGGATGGGTGTGACCCCAACTCAGCTTGAAAAAGTGATACCTTCGGGAAATAAACGGCCTTCAGAAGCCTTGCACTCGGAGAGTCAGTATCATTCATAAGCCTCCACACATGTCGAGCAAGCAAAGCTAGGTTAAAAAGCTCCATGTCCCTAAACCCCATACCTCCCATGTGTTTTGGCTTGGTCATGACATCCCACGATACCCAGGCTGGCTTGCGTTTCCCCCTTCTGCTTCCCCACCAAAATTGGCGAATGATGGATGTAATGTTGTCACAAAGCCCCCTGGGTAGCCTGAAACAAGCCATGGAGAATACCGGAATAGCTTGTGCCACAGATTTTATAAGGATTTCCTTCCCTGCCGCCGATAACAGCTTCTGCATCCAGCCTTTCCCCTTCGCCCAAACTCAGTCGCGCAAATATTTGAATGTGCCATTCTTTGACTAGCCTACATCTGTTGGCATTCCAAGATAGCGTTCGTTAAGCGATTCATTGTGGACATTCAGACGATTCTTCACTTCATCTCTAAGATTCTGTGGGCACCCTTTACTGAAAAAGATTGATGATTTCTCAGTATTAATTCTCTGACCCGAAGCATTGCAGTAAATGGTCAGTAGGTTTGACACTCTTTCTGCAACCTCAGCGCTAGATTTGAAAAGCAACAGGCTGTCATCTGCAAAAAGAAGGTGGTTAATGGCAGGAGCTGTTGTCGCCACTCTAATACATGCGAGTGTAGATGACTGTGAACTAGATTTCAGGAGGCACGAAAGGCCCTCTGCTGCAATCAAAAATAGGTAAGGTGAGATAGAATCTCCCTGCCGAATTCCTCGTGATGGGTAAAAACGCTCGAGTCTTTCTCCATTAAACAAAACTGAGAAGGAGACTGAAGAAACCATAGCCATGACTGTGTCAATCCAAACTGATGCAAAACCCAACTTCTCCATCATGGACCTCAAATAGGTCCACTCCAGCCTATCATAGGCTTTCATCATATCTAATTTCAGAGCACAAAAGCTATTGTTTCTTGACCTGCTTCTCTTCATAAAGTGTAGGCATTCATAGGCACAAATTATGTTGTCCGTGATCAGTCTGCCTGGCACAAACGCAGATTGCTCCTCAGAGATGATGTCTGGTAGAACAAGTTTCAACCTATTTGCGATAACCTTGGAAGCAATCTTATACAGCACATTGCATAAACTAATCGGCCTGAACTGCGGGAGAAGATTGGGATTAGTTACCTTAGGGATCAGTACCAATATTGTGTCATTGATAGACTCCGGGCTTTCCTCTCCTTTCACAATTCTGAGTACTATTCTCGTTACATCCTCGCCGCAAACATCCCAGTGCTTCTGATAGAACAAGGCTGGGAAGCCATCTGGGCCAGGTGCCTTAGTGGGAAACATTTGAAAGAGAGATGTTTTCACCTCATCATTAGTGTAAGGGGCACACAAATCTGCATTCATAGCATCGGTCACCTTTCTTGGTACTTGATCAATAACTTGCTCTATCCCTTGCACCCGTTCCGAGGTATAAAGAGTCTGGTAAAACTCATTCGCCATTGCCCTTAATTCATTTGGATCGTCCACCAAAACCCCCATAGAATTTTCCAAAGCTTTTATCATATTTTTCTTCCTTCTGAGGCTCGCACGCATGTGCAAAAACTTAATATTTTTGTCACCGGAGGCCAGCCAGTCAATACGTGCTCTCTGTCTCCACATTATCTCCTCCCGGTGGTACAACTCAATCAGTCTTTCATTAGTTTTAACCTCAACATGCGTGGGTTCCACTCTGAGTGGGTCACCTCGCAGCTCATCCAACTTCCTTTTCAGGTCCTTAATCTCCTTCCTCACACTCCCGAACGATTGCGGGCTCCAATTTGTGAGACCAGCGGAAACACGCTGCAACTTCTCCTGCAATTCCTGGACGTTATTGCATGTGACGTGCGCTGCCCACTCTGTCTGAACAAACCCCTTCAGCCCTTCGTGCTTCTCCCACATCGCTTCATAGCGGAAAGTGCGCCTTTGTGGTTCTCTCTGGCCCCACCCTAGGTCAAGTAGAAGAGGGCTATGATCTGATGTCGCCGCCATAAGATGTTCAAGAGAAGCCATAGTGAAACGGGCCATCCAGGATGCGTTTGCTAGCGCCCGATCCAGTCTGCATCTGGTATAAGTCCCTCCAACTAATCTCTTTTCAAAAGTCCACTGTCTTCCCTTGTAGCCAATATCAAGTAACATGCACACATCCACTGTGTCCCTGAAGGCTTGTATTTGAGCATTACTTCTCATCCCAATTCCATCGTGTTCATTTGAATGTAAAACCTCGTTGAAATCCCCTATGCACATCCATGGAAGGGAGCTAGATGTGCTAATATTTTTCAGAACATCCCACGTCCGGTATCTCAGGTGAGTTTGAGCCTCGCCATAGACACACGTCAGTATCCATGCATCATGATTTTCTTCCTGTACAGAAACATCCAGGTGGTAACGAGAGTAACCCAAAATGTCAATCTTTATTTCATTGTTCCAAAATAGTCCAACACCACCGCTCCTACCCTCACTATCAACCGCATATGCATTATCATATCCCAATGTAGCGGCTAAGCTTTCTACCCTATATCCTTCTATCTGAGTTTCAATGATACATAACAGGGTAGGGGCAAACTTCCTCGCGAAGTCGCGAAGTTCTTGGACTGTCGCGGCGTTGCCCACACCGCGGCAGTTCCAGCAGAAAGTACTCATTGGGCCCGGCGGCGCTCCTCGAAGGAGCCCGCCAAATTCTTCACCGGGATGCTTGAACTTTCTCTTTCTTCTCCTTCTATCTTTGAGCACTTCGGGTCTCTGGTCGGGAGCGGGCTGACCACATCACCCACCGGGACAATGGCTAGATCTGTGGCACTTGGCTCCCCTTGTTGCTTCCCTGGCACCATAGCATTCTTCCCTAAAACCTCCCTATCCATACGCTTTCTTCTAGGATCATCAACAGCCATATCCTCCATGCCTGGTTGCAAACCTCGCTCGTGATCATCATTCTTCCCAAAATCTGAACCATCGCTTCTTGGTGTCCCTCTGTTTCCTCTACCTCGGCCTCCACGCCGTCCACCATGGCGACCCCGTTCTCCTCTAGGGCCTGCAGCTCGCCTCATGATCCATGAGGCACGAAGATCCCTAAAGACCAGTGCTTGAGGGGGATGGATTCCGTTGTTGTGTTCCTTGAACGTATGGCCTAGATGACCACAAACTGCACACCAATCCGACAGGCGCTCGTACTTGACCCTGTATATCTGCCTCTTTGACTCCCTCACAAGCGACACAGCATTCTTCAGGGGCCTGTGCATGTTGATCTTCACCCAAACACGATAAAAATTGCCAGTAAAGTCATGCGACGACGTTTCTGCGAAAAGTACCTCTCCTACCTTGGCCGCCAGTGTCGGCACCAGGTGTGCATACAGACTAGGGACGTCATGTATTTGGATCCAGATATCCAGGGTATCAAGCTTTACTTGAGATGGTTGGGTCACACCATCGTACAGCATGTCCGTGAAAATTCCATGGACCCTCTTCCATGACTCTTTCCCAATCGCCGAGGCAATGGAATTGCAGCGTATAGAGATTATCCTCCAACGGCTTGAAGTTCACCACCTGAGCCAGATCCCAGGCTGCTCGCATGTTTCTGAAAAACCAACTTTGGCTGTAGGGTTTATCGATATGAACCCTAGCTACCGCCATCCATCTAACCGCATCTTGGGGAATAGCACCCTCATCTACCTCCACACCATCCATGTCATCTTCACAGAGGCCCAGCTCCGCCATCATCCTTTCTACCTCCGACGCGGATGAAGAGGCATCCGCTGCCGCCGATCCCGAACCCATCTTCGTCGCCATAAGCCAAACCCTAGCCCGATCGCTGCAGAACGCCGGACTGTTGATACTGTGGTGCTGCCCTACTCCGAGTTGCCGTACCAAGAGAGGGAAAGGATCAGAAGACCCTGCCTCGTCTCGGTGTTCGATCGATGGGAGGGAACGAGGTAGATCTCAATGATGGCGACAGTGTCGCCGCTGAGAGCAAAAAACCCTAACTAGAGGGAACGCAGGTCACCTTCCTTGTGCAGGGTACACACTGTCCATCATCCATGCGTGGCCACAGCCCATAGATTTCTTAGCGCAAGCCCATAGGCTAGGGAGGGGCCCCTAGACTTTGGGGGCACGGGGCAGCCGCCCCCTGCCCCCCCCCCCATCAGGGCCGGGCCTGGTCCTACGTGTTCTTCATAGATGGAACGATCCATAATTGTGGGCAACGGGAGTCCATATCCTCTCAGTTAGTGTGGCTCTCCACGATGGAGACTCATCCAAACTATGGCCAGCCTCGACGCGGAGCAGTCACGTGCATCGGGAAGCGGCGTTCTCTCGGTCGTCGTGCTGCTTCAAAGCCAGCGCCAGTGAGAGGTCACCTCCGCTCTGGCCGGGCATTATGCGGCACTCACGTTCCGGGACGACGCTGGCCGTTTCACGCGGGAAGCATGCGCCGGCAAGGGAGGGGTTGGGTTGGCCAGGGCGGTCAGATGCTGTCGGAGTAAGTGACTACGGGTACCCCGAAGATGGCAAGACGATATTTGAAGACAGCGGAGCTAGCAAAGCCCCTCAGTCCCACTACCCGGCCACTCCTGCCAGCTCCTCGTCCGACTGCTCCACCCGGCCGACTGCCGACTGTGCCAACCAACCGGCTGCCCAAAGTCAACTGCAGCCCGACGCGACCCCGACGAGACGGCTGTACCTGAGCATTGTTCACGTGTCATCCAGCCATCATGTATAGTGTCACTTGTCCCCTAACACTATTTATGAAGTGACCCGGGGGACAAGCATGACACCCCACCATGCCACTAGCTAGCTAGCCACCATGCCTACTTGGCTTACTTCCTAAGCTAGCCCCACTATATATAGCAACCATCCATCCATCCTCACTCACTCACGCATGAGCACACACATGCTCACGGCCATAAGCCATGGGCATAGCCGGCCACTAGAGCATGCCACATACATGCATACATGGAACCATATGCCTATGGCACTGCTTTCAGATACAGCTCTAGGAGCAACTCTATATCAGATATACTCAGACATGCAGGAGTAGGGGTGTTATCTCTCCGGAGAGCCCCGGACCTGGGTAAACTACCGCGTGATACTCCCATACCCGTCCCCGGATATTCTGGCAGCGGTCTTGCCCTCACACTCAAGCCACCTTGTGGCATCTGTCGTCTTGCACCCCCCCCCCCCCCGTGAGAATACCACGACAGTTGGCGCCCACCATGGGGCGGTACTATGCTACCATGCTGCTGCTGGTTTCACAGTTCGGGCAGGACCATCTTCGTCTCCACCGCCGCTGCGTCGCGCCGTCTCTACGACTGAGGTTGGGGGCTCGACATCGACATGCCCCCGGAATGGCCGCGAGGGGCGGCGCGTCCTCGCTGTCGGCCTCGCCTTCTTCACCACCACCGCAACGTCGGTCGTCCGTTCGTGCGCGCGCCGCGCGCGGGGCCTCTCTTCGGTCGGCTGTGTCCGTCCACGCGCCGCTCGCGTCTGCTTTCCTCTATGTTGCGCCTTGCTTCGGCTGACACGCGCCTTCACTCCTCCACATACCATCTATGCAAGCTAGCTAGATGCAAGTCATGCAATGGTCAAACCATAGCCAGATACTAGTGATACACAAGCCAGATAACGCTTGTACGTTGCCAATACACTTCCGAGACGCAAGCCAGACAATACACTTGCCATACATTCACCATGCACAAGCTAGATAACGGCCAGACACTACCCATCTATAAGCTAGATGGAAGTCAGAACTGCTCATACACTGCCTACACTATCCAGATAATGGCTATACACTATCCGTGTAATAGCCGGATATTGCCCATATGACGCCCAGACAATGGAGTCACCTGTTGCTGGCACCTCCGGCCGTGTTGCGCCTCGTGCATCTTCGGCCGCCGCGCTCCGCCTCGCCACTTCTGCAGCTCTTGCAACCCCGAGCATCCGCCTCCGCCAAGCAGAGGGCCGCGCCTCGAACTTCGCGGTTGTGCCCGCCGCTCCTACTACAACCTGGACGGCCAGCTCCCACGGCTCCCTGTCGGTCGCACTCACAACGCCGCGGGCCGCCTGCCCCGGGTCCCCGCGCCAGCGCGCAAGGGCTCTACCCGCTCCACCTGTCGCCACTCCTCCGAACCGCCTACCGCGCGCTGAGCTTGCCGTCCTCCATGCTGGGTCCTCCTAGGGCCGACCTGGTCGCGCCCGCCTCGCCTCTGCCAGGTACGCGCGCCGGCTGCGCCGATCGGCCTCCTGCGTTCGCCCGCGGCTCCGCCCCGTCTGGCCTTTGGGCTCCGCGTGCGGCTGCCTGGGCTCCGCCCCATCCGTGCTAACTCCCGCGCCTCCGCCGGTGCCCCGTCTGGCTCCATGCGCCGCGCTGGCTCCGGCTGGGCCCGCGCCTCGCGCCGGCTCCACCAAATCCGCCCGGTCGCTCCTGCCAGCTCTCGGCCCCCGCCAACTCAGCTTCCCCGCGCGCGTGCACGCCCCGGTGCCATCTGCGGCCTCGCAGCCGGCCTCCCCTGCCACCGGTTGCTCCGCTCCACCCTGCGCATCATCGCCCACGCGTTTGACTGTGTTTGCACGGGCCTCCGCCTGGCTGCGTTGTCCCCGACCCCCGCGCCGACTTCGCCCCCGCTCCGGCTGCCCAGCTCCCGGACGCTGACTGCTCCGCTTCGGGTCCCCGTGGCAGCCTCCGCGCGCCGCCCGTTCCGGCCGCCTGCCGGCTTCACACGGGCCGGCTGCCCGCAACCCGGACGGCCGGCTCCCCCGCCGGCCTCGCCCACCGCCCGGTCGACTGCCGGCTCCCCGTTGCTCCGCACCGGCGCCCTCCTCCGGGTCACCGCTACCGCCTCCCGCTCGCGGGCTCCGCGTCCCGCGCCGTGCCGGTTTCCTCCGCATCCGCGCGCCCGCCCATTCGGCTCCGGGTCTCGCCCACTGGCTCCGCCTCTACCCGCGGCCGAGTTTCCCGCCTCGCCGGGCCTCCTCGCCGCTGCGCCCGGTGCCGCCTCTACCTGCTTTGCGCCAGTTTCCGCCTGCCAGCTCCCGCCGTAGCCGGCTGCCCGTCGCGGCCGACTGCTCTAAGAAATGGGCCGGCTGCTCAGTCGGTTGGCTAACAAAAAAAGAGAGAGAGAAAAAGAGGGCGTCCGAGAAATGAAGCATAAGAAGAAGTGTCCATCCGGCGGAGACAAAAAGAAGAAAAGAAAGAACGTCAACTTCAACAGAGAAGGCAAAGTAGTCGCCAGGAGATCCGGCCCGCCTGCTCAGCAGCCGGCCCGAATCTCGGGGGCTACACCCAGTGGGTGCGTCGATGCGCTCCTGCGAAGAAGAAGACAAAGTAGTTGCCGGGAGATCCGGCCCGACTGCTCAGAAGTCGACCCGAATCTCGAGGGCTACAGCCAGCGGGTGCGCTGACGCGCTCCCGTGAGGAAGAAGGCAAAGTAGTTGCCGAGAGATCCGGCCCGACTGCTCAGCAGTCGGCCCGAATCTCGGGGGCTACACCCAGTGGATGTGCTGGCGCGCCCCCATGGAAGATTGCAAGAAACAAAAACAAGAGACAAAGGAAGAGTTTTGTCCGACTGCCGGCAACCGGCAGAAGAGAAAAAGAAGAAAAAGGGCACTGCAAGACGCCTCTACGCCTGGCCGGTCGAGCCTGACCGGTCGGGACCCCTCTTCGAGCACCCAGAGGCTCGAAGGCTACACCCAGCGGGTGCGCCTGCGTACTCCGCGAGCGCCGAGCTGCACCGGTTGTCTTCGGCAAACTCCGCCTCGGCTACACGAAAACTAATGTGAGATCATCACCCGCATATTTTTGCACCACGCAAGCACGGATAACCCCGAGCGATGCTCGGGGGACTATCTCCGCATGTCATTACAGTTGCATCACTGTTCACCCTGGCACCAACCAGAGTTAGCTCGGGGGCTGGCCGCTTGGCCTGAGACGTTAGTTCTCGCAAGCGGCTTAGTAGCGTGCATGGTACCAAAGGCCCACTCTTAGTCACAGACCGCAGAGCGGCTGTCCGACTAGCAAGAGTGAACGCTGGAGGCCACCCACGCGAAAAACGTCCGGGAAGAAAAACGGTTCGGGTGACCCGGCTGTTTCCTTTATGAGTATCTGCTAGGTTAAATCCGCTCCCGGAGTCTAAGTACTGTACACTCCACTCTACGGCCCACTCTCAGCCACAGACCGCAAAGCGGCTGTCGGGCAAGCGGGAGCACAAGCCAAAGAGGGGAGGGAACATGAAAAGGATCAAAGGGGGCTCGGACGAAACCGAGTCGGCACCCTCCGCATAAACTTGCAATACTAAAAGCAATCATTTGATATATCTACGTGGACTAACTTTGTCTTTTGCATGATCATTTCCATAGGGACCCCCCCTCCTTGCTCGGAGGCTACACCCAGCGGGTGTGCTTGCGCGCCCCCGCCGGAAGCAAGCCACGCCGGCTGCGGTCCGCAGCCGGCCGTCATCAACATCTTCTACATCAATAACCCGCCAAAAAACCTCCGCCCAACTTTGCGAAGTTGCCCGGAGGCTCGGGGGGCTACTGTTGGAGTAATTGACTACGGATACCCCGAAGACGGCAAGACGATATTTCAAGACATCGGGGCTAGCAAATCCCCTCAGTCCGACTGCCCGGCCGCTCCTGCCGGCTCCCTGTCCGACTGCTCCACCCGGTCGGCTGCCGACTGTCGACTGCACCAACCAGCCAGCTACGCGAAGTCAACTGCATCCCGACGCGACCCCGACGAGACGGCTATACCTGAGCACTGTTCACGTGTCACCCCAGCCATCATGTTTAGTGTCACTTGTCCCCTGGCACTATTTATGAAGTGACCCAGGGGACAAGCATGACACCCCACCATGCCACTAGCTAGCTAGCCACCGTGCCTACTTAGCTTACTTCCTAAGCTAGCCCCACTATATATAGCAACCATCCATTCATCCGCACTCACTCACTCACACATGAGCACACACATGCTCACGGCCATAAGCCATGGGCATAGCCGGCCAGTAGAGCATGCCACAAACATGCATATATAAAACCAGATGCCTGTGGCACTGCTTTCAGATACAGCTCCAGGGGCAACTTTATACCAGATATACTCAGACATGCAGGAGTAGGGGTGTTATCTCTCCGAAGAGCCCCGAACCTGGGAAAACTACCGCGTGATACTCGCATACCCGTCCCCGGATATTCCGGCAGCGGTCTTGCCCTCACACTCAAGCCACCTTGTGGCATCTGTCGTCTTGCACCCCCCCCCATGAGAATACCACGACAGACGCGGGCGTGGTGGTGGTATTGGTTTTGAACCGTTTCAGGTGTAGTACTGGTAGTTTGCAAAACTACTCAATTATTGCACTCAGTTTCCTAAGAAAATGTGGTAAAAACATTACTCCATAGCCTGCTTCCCTTTTCCTTCCTCTTCCACCGCTCGCGCATGTCCACGGGAAGCGACCGGTCAACCCTTATATACGAGTGCTAGCATAAAAAGATGCATGCATGACCACTAAAATTTCCAGATTAATGCGTCGCTCCGGCGGGAGTATGGCGTATGTCGTTACCTTCGGCCGGGCCATGGCTACCGGGCTACGGTGACCAGAGAAGAGGCGGCGGGAGGGGAATGAATGCAGGTACTATTTGGGTTCGCCATTCGGCTTAAATAAATGTGCACCATCACGTGTACCCGCGGGTGCACAAATTGTAACATACGTCTCTGCTTAAGTGGGTGTCACGTAACTGGTGTGTGTGAGAGATTCTGAGAGACAGAGTGCGTGTGTGCGACTCTACTCTTCGGACATGTACTCAACCTTTTGCATTGGGATATAAGTATAATGGTATTACACTTTATCTAGTGATTTGTGTGGCCATGTTAACGTGGTTGTGTAAAAAAATGTCACTTCCTGCTCGTGATTTGCGTTATATGATTACTAGAAAGATGCTCGTGCATTGCACAGAACATCAATATGCATTTTTTTACAAAGCACATGTTGTGGTTGACCCATGCAGGAGTAATCCCATGTGTAAAAACTAATGATATCTCGAGAATTTTTATCGGAAAACTGGTATCTCGACAATTTCATCGAAAAAATGAAAGATGAGAGATAAGATGAGGAGGAGTGGAGCGTGGTGGTGACTGGTGGTCGGACTGGGCTGAGGCATGGGGATGGATGGCGCCGGCAGGCTGCAGCGGCCACCATGCTAGATTGTTCCAGAGCCTTCCTTTCTTAATTGCTCAGCAATGAGGTTGTGGGAGATAAGGACGATGAACGAGGCAAGGCCTTGTCTGTAAATGTGGAGAGAGGTGCGGGTATCTTTTGTAAAATTGTCATAGTTTGCTTTCTATCCGTCAGATATAGATCGGACGGTCTATATTACAAGATGGCATGCACACCATCATCACCAACTCGTTTTTTATAAGAGTAGAGATGATAAGTTTGCTAACTACTAAAGTAAAGTGGAATTTGTCCATGTTATACAAGTAAATTAAGGTGATTGTTTATCATAAGGGTAAGGTGGGACGAAGGCTGGTAGGAACAAATGCTCCGCCTAGAGCATGTGTGTGTGAGATGGAGTCTTAGTGTGTGTGGGGGGTGGGGGTGGGTGCATGTGTGTGTCTGTGTGTGTGACTGATACGTCTCCGTCGTATCTATAATTTTTTATTGTTCCATGCCAATATTCTACAACTTTCATATACTTTTGGCAACTTTTTATACTATTTTTGGGACTAACATATTGATCCAGTGCCCAATGCTAGTTCCTGTTTGTTGCATGTTTTTTGTTTCGCAGTAAATCCGTATCAAACGGAGTCCAAACGGAATAAAAACGGATGGAGAATATTTTTGGAATATATGTGAAATATGGGAAGAAAATCAATGTGAGACGGTGCCCGAGGGAGCCACGAGGCAGGGGCGCCCCCTGGGCGCGCCCCTGACCCTCGTGGGGCCCCCATAAGGCGGTTACTGCTCTTCTTCGGCCGCAAGAAAGCTAATTTTCGGGGAAAAAACAGAGCGAAGGTTTCAATCCAATCGGAGTTACGGATCTCTGAATATATAAGAAACGGTGAAAGGGCAGAATACGAGAACGCAGAAACAAAGAGAGACAGAGAGACAGATCCAATCTCGGAGGGGCTCTCGCCCCTCCGCCTCCATGGAGGCCATGGACTAGAGGGGAAACCCTTCTCCCATCTAGGGAGAAGGTCAAGGAAGAAGAAGAAGGAGGGAGGCTCTTGTAACACCCACAATGCGGCTATATCTCCCACGTGTCGGGGCATGACTTAGAGGCATAGCCGCATGTAGGTTTGTCGCAAGAGGGGTAAATTTCACATAATCCCATGTACTGGATAAGAAAGGGATAAAGAGTTGGCTTACAATCGTCACTTCACACAAATACAAGTTAAACATACATCATCCAAAAATACAATCAAGGTCCGACTACGGAACCAAAATAGAAGAAGACAACCGCAAATGCTAGATCCCCGATCGTCCCAACTGGGCTCCATTACTAATCAACAGGAAACGAAACAACACAACGATCAAGATCTTCAACGAGCTCCCACTTGAGCTGGGTTGCGTCACCTGCACTGGTATCATCGGCACCTACAACTGTTTGGAAGTATCTGTGAGTCACGAGGACTAAGCAATCTCACACCCGCGAGATCAAGACTATTTAAGCTTATGGGTAGGATAGGGTAATGAGGTGAAGCTGCAGCAAAGCACTAAGCATATATGGTGGCTAACATACGCAAATGAGAGCGAGAAGAGAAGCAACGCAGCGGTCGAGAAGCTAGAAATGATCAAGAAGTGATCCTGAAACTACTTACGCACAATCATAACACAAGAACCGTGTTCTCTTTCCAGACTCCGCCAAGAAGAGACCATCACGGCTACACACGCAGTTGATGCATTTTAATTAAGTCAAGTGTCAAGTTCTCTACAACCGGATATTAACAAATTCCCATCTGCCCATAACCGTGGGCACGGCTTTCGAAAGTTCAAACCCTGCAGGGGTGTTCCAACTTAGCCCATCACAAGCTCTCACGGTCAACAAAGGATATTCCTTCTCCCGGGAAGACCCGATCAGTCTCGGAATCCCGGTTACAAGACATTTCGACAATGGTAAAAGAAGACCAACAAAGCCTCCCGAATGTGTCGACAAATCCCGATAGGAGCTGCACATATCTCGTTCTCAGGGCACACCGGATGGGCAAGACGTCGGGTTGGCATAGACCCTGGTTGCCCAGGGGGCGCCAGACATCGCCCAGTTTGGACCAACACTTGGAGGAGCACTGGCCCGGGGGTTTTAAATAAAGATGGCCCTCGGGCTCCACAAACCCAAGGGAAAAAGGCTTAGGTTGTTAGGCAAATGTAAAACAAAGGTTGGGCCTTGCTGGAGGAGTTTTATTCAAAGCGAACTGTCAAGGGGTTCCCATAACACCCAACCGTGTAAGGAACGCAAAATCAAGGAACATAACACCGGTATGACGGAAACTAGGGCGGCAAGAGTGGAACAAAACACCAGGCATAAGGCCGAGCCTTCGACCCTTTACCAAGTATATAGATGCATTAAATTAAATAAGATATATTGTGATATCCCAACATATCCATGTTCCAACATGGAACAAGCTTCATCTTCACCTGCAACTAGCAACGCTATAAGACGGGCTGAACAAAAGCGGTAACATATCCAAACAACGGTTTGCTAGGGAGGTGGGTTAGAGGCTTGACATGGCAATATGGGAGGCATGATATAGCAAGAGGTAGGTAGCGGGGCATAGAAATAGAGCGTACAACTAGCAAGAAAAGATAGAAGTGATTTCGAGGGTATAGTCATCTTGCCTGAGATCCCGCAAGGAAAAAGAATGAGTCCATGAAGAAGACAAACGGACGAAGTCGAACGAATCCTCACAAACGTGACGTTATCGGAACTAACCCAGAGAAGCAACACCAGAAAGAAGCAAACAACATGGTAAACAACCATCACATAATCATGGCAGGATGCACAACCAAGTATGATGCATGTGCGGTTTAATTATACATGGCATAGCAAAATGCACAAACAAAACTACAAATTAAGTGGAGCTCAATATGCAACGATGTGCATATTGACGAAACACCACATCAATTATTTAGTTCTCTCTCGATTAGGTACCCAACAATTTTAAATGTTGTTAAACATGGCAAGAGGTGAAACATGAGTAAAATACACAATTAGGCATTTTAAATGAGGCCGGAAACATCAAACAACAATTCCGGTAAATCCTCATGTGCATTTAGCAATTTAATGCAAATAACAATTTTAACCATTTTAAATGTTGTTATCATGATGCGAATGACATCTGCAAGTTTTATGCAATTTGTAAAAGTTGACAAGAGCATGATATGAAGCATTTGTCACCGTGGCGGAAACGAAAGGGGTGCCACGACAATGACAACGGAAATGGTGCCACGGCAACATTCCGGTTCCGATAACTCGGTCCAAGGGAAAAGTGGGGTGATGGAAACGTGCAAGAGCAACGAGGAGTGATCCCGGATACCGGGTGTCCCACATGACAATGGCACGGAAACGAGTGACGATGTGCGACGAACAAGTCGGGCACAGTGCAAACACGGGCATCTCGTACAACACACATGCATCCGTTCACGGGCGGTCGTCTCGGGGTTATAGCTTCGAAGCATGCCTTCTGGATGGATCGAGTTCGTAGAGGGAAGTAGACGTTCTCGTGACGTAGTGGAAGTAGTCATTCACGGAAGTCGTGGGAGTAGTGGTACATGTTCGTTTTTAAAGAGGTACTTGATGCATCCGAGATTTCCGGAGGCGACGGTAGTTGAACTTGCTGATCCGAGGGGGGTATTTGGCAATCTTGTTCTTGCGACGGTAGTTGTTCACGTTCGTTCGGAGAGGTACTTGATGACTCCAAGCCCTTCGGGGTCGACGGTAGTCGTACACGGGTCTTTGGTGATGGTAGGCGTACACACGTGGTAGTAGAACTTAACGCTTGCGTTACACATGTCTTCATCGACGATAGTGGTACACTAGTCGGAGAGGGACTTGACGCATCAAAGGTCTTCGGTGCCATGGTACTTGTCAGGTCATCATGTAGACGTACTTTCGAAGAGGAACTTGTCACGTCCCAAAATGAGCAAGGCAAAAACCCTCGTTCAACGGTGCTCGAACTTGACGAAATCCATGAACGGATCTTGGCGTATCCTGGTCTTGGAGAGGTCTATGGAAAAGAAATTGGCGTCCACGGAGACATGGAGTCGCGGTCTTGGCGTCGAGCATGGGGTCAAAGGCCAACGAGGGGCGAGGTGGACGCTGTTGTTGCCTGCCAGGAGGCAAAGCAAGGCGGTGACGAGCTCGAGGTGGCGCTGGGAGGACGGTGACGAGGCGGACTAGGCCGGCAAAGCATGAGGATGGAACTGCTACTGCGGAGACCTTGGCGTAGGGACGAGGAGGAGGTGCGCACGGCAACAACTCGCCTTGAGGATTCGGGCAGGAGAAGCCCTCCCGCTCGAGGGGCTTGTCCTCGGGCGCGATGGGGATGCAGGCGCTGGTTGTGGTCACCGGCGGCGACCGAATGCGGGGAGGCATTGGAGGTGACGAGCCCCTGGACTTGGCGCGGAGGAGTCTGGGTTCTTGCCGGGTCCAGAGCGAGGAGGACGAGAGCAGTCGGCCAGCGTGGTCATCTCACCATGAACCCGAGGCAGGAGAGGAGCGAGCTTGGGGCGACCGGCGAGAACGGCGATGTGGGTCAAGGGCGGCGGCACTCCTTGTTCTAGCGGGAGGAAGGGCATCCCAGGCACTACTCGGGAGGCGCGAAGCAGAGGGAGGAGAGGAGGCTCCATCTTGGTCATGGCCTCATCGGGCGGCGGGGTGGAGATCCGGCGGTGGCTGTCCTCGGCCAGGGAGGAGGCAGGAGCCATGGTGCGCGGGGGAGGTAGAGTGCTGGTGGCTGGGTGGACCGAGGGAGAGGGAGAGATCGATCGGGCACGAGGAAGTGGCAGGGGAGAGAGATGGGATCAACAGGCGAGGGGGTCGCAGCTGGCCTCGGGCCGGCTAGGTCGGCCGCAGCTGGGCCTTAAGCAGGCTTCTGCTATGCACTGCTCCCTTCTCTCTTCATAAACTCCTTACAGATAAAAAATAGAGGGAGACCAAAAGAATCAAGAGAAGAGGCCATGGAGAAGAATACAATGTGGGATATTTTTGTAAGGCTTTATGGAATATATCCAGCCCAACAAAAGTGGTTCTACCAAAATAGGCGAAGTTAAATCCCAAAATTATTTAACTTACCTCAAAGGATTTGAATGTAGTTGTCGGTGTACAAAAATAGGGGCGCATTTTTGTACCCCTTTTCCTGTGCACGGGCAGTCAGAGCTGCGCCCACCGCCACACCAAGCAGAACGAGGGAGGTGAGCCAAGGTAAGATCGAAGCCCAAGACAATCGAAGCAACGCCAAGGCCAAGACCACAAAGAGCAGGGGGACGAAGCAAGTTCCCACGGCAAGACCCTTACTAGGTGGCCTCAGCGGCCCCGGCAAGACTCTTGCCAGGACAGCTCGCCCCGCACCAACAGAGCAAGCCACCCTTGAGCCCGCAGCCCCCAGCGCCATCATCAGCATGGGGCCAGGGCTCGGGAAGGCACCCCTGTGGTGACATATAGATCTTTGTGAAGACATATTCAAGATCAGATCAGAAGACAACGATTCTCGGCAAGATCCTTGCCAAGGAAGGCCACCAGACCCCCAGCAAGATCCTTGCCGGGGATGACAACATGCCACGGCGAGACCTTTGTCGGGCCACCCGGCAAGGCCCTCGCCAAAGATACCGGCAAGGCCACTGCCAAGCCCACATCAATCAAGCTTCCACTGCCGTTCACATGCAGCTGCCATCCCAACCAGCTGGGCGGGCACCTGTGTGGCAACATGCAGCTCCCAGGCCAACTCATCAAGCACCTGCGTGGCAGCATGCAGATCTTCGAGAAGGCTCCACCACCGCGCCAACTCAGCTGCCTGCCTGCCTACATGGCACCGCACGCATCCCCGGCCGAGGCGCGTGTCGAAGCGAGGAGGAGCGGCGACGGACGGGACGGGCCTCACCCCCGTCCCCGATATAAAGCAAGAGGACACCTAAGCAGTGCATTAAATGCACCTTGTCCTATAATACGAGGGATAACCTCGTGCCACTGTAGACCTTTCCACCTCTTGTGGCCACTGTGGCAACCCCTTTTTCCTGTAAAAGGAGGCCCAAGGCGACGAGGAGAGGGATTCGGCTCTTTGGAACCACACGCTGACCACAGCTAGTTCGAGAGCTCAAGAACTCTCAGAAATGCACCCACCAAAGCAGGACTAGGGTTTTACGCATCCTTGCGGCCCGAACCTGGGTAAACGATCCTTGTGCTGTCTACTAGCCCTGCTCTCCTCGCAACCCTGTGCCCCGGCAAGCGTAGTAGGGATTCTTTTGATCCCATAGGTGTCGTTCCACACCGACATCCTTGGCGCACTAGGCAGGGGGCGCAATTGTGAGAATCTGGTCTGGTAGTTAGCCTAGCGGTTCTTCATCGCTTTCGGATCCTGAGAAGAAGGCGGTTGGAGGAACGACGCTGTCTCGGCAACAGAAAAGCTAAGTCATTCAGAGCCTTGGATTATTTCCTCTTACACTTAAGGTTACCGTCCTCTGAGATCTGGCCTATGTATGGGAAACCTGCACGCAAGGGGCCCCCACGATTGGCAACACCTTTGTTCTATTTCGAGTCCGCTCAACAGCTCAAAGCTGCCGCGTCGAGAGTGGCGGGGTAGCCTTCCGCACTTGGCAACGCTCCTGACTCTGACTCGAGTCAAACTCGGCAGTTTGGGCGGCCACGCTAAGGGCGGTAAGGTGGTTTTCTCGGGAGCAAGCACGCCCGGCAGGCCAATGGGGATCCGTCCCCACGACGCCGCCCTGGGTTTACGCGCCGGCAAGGCTACCTAGTTGCATAGGGTGGACATACAAGGAAAAATCGAACAGGAAAATAACATGCATGATACTAAAAAGTGTTGCAGAGTTATGTTACATCAAATTGTTGCTGCGGTTCTAACTAGATATAGCAATTGTCTTGGTTGTGAACCTGCAGCGGCGATAAAGAAAAAAACAGGATGCCTAATCCCGGCGCTGGCCCTCCACCCTCAGAATTCCGCCGACTCGGCTGATGATGGGCTCGATGCGCTCCTTGAGCGACGCAAGGTCGGTTCCCTCTAGCAAGATCTCCAGCGCGGTGTCGAAGTCGAGGTCGGGGTACCAGTGCGCCACCTTGGTGAGAACCTTAGTCATGGCACCCTAGCAAAACCTCTGGGACTCGTCGGCCAGTGAGGCCGCCCGGTTGGCGTGGAGCCGCTCCAGAGCGACGACGACCTTCTCAAAGAACATGGTCAGGCTGCAATTGGCGCCCACGCCCCGCTCCGGGACATACCTCATGTCCGGCATCCCCATGGTGGCCAGCTGTGCGGCGGCCTGGTTGGCAACGGTGGCGAGGCGATCGAGCCAACGGTTCTCGCCCTCCACGTGGTCCGCGAAGTTGAGGCCCTCATTCTTCCACAATAGCTTCTCGGCCTCTAGCTCCTTGGCCAGGGTCCCCTCTCGGGTTGCGGCCTCCGATAGCACCTCCTCGAGACCCTCCAACTTTAGCTTGAGGTCTTTGATGGAGTTGTTGGCCTCGGAGAGCTCCCCAGCCTTGCGGATGACCGCGCCCTGCGCCTCTGTCAGCGCACTGTTGAGCGTGTCCTGCTCCTGGGACAGCTTCAGGGCCTGCTCCTTTAGCCTGTCACGCTCTGCCTCCAGCTCCTCCACCTTGCTGGCGTGAACCTGGGCCTGGGCATTGAGTGCTTCCTTGTGCCTCTGCTCTAGCTCGTTGGTCCGCTGCAAGACAAGCTTCTCCACCGCTGCATCCTTGCCATGAAGCATGGCGGCAAGCTTCTCCTCGCATGCAACAAGGTCCTCCTCCTGGGAGTTCAGCGCGGCCTCGGGCTGGGTTCGAGCGGCTTCGGCAGCCTCGGCCAAGTTCTTCACCATCTCCTGAGCTTTCTCGACATCGGCGAGCTTCATGGTGAGCTCCACGTCGCGCCTGGCCTGCTCACCCTGGGCCGCCTTGAGCTCCTTGTGGGCCTCGCGGAACCAGTCTTGCGCCTCGGCAACGCGCTTCTGGAGGTCCGCCTCTGCCCTCTCCACCACCGCCGTCCGGGACTTAGCCTTGTCCAGGCAGGCGCGGTGGAGCGCATGGAGCTTTCGGAAGCTGGCGCCCATGGCGTGGATGAGCCGCTCTTCCTGCGAGCCGTCGCCGCCAACAATCGGCTCGTCGATGACTTCAAACCCGGTAGTAGCAAGCACCTCGTCGTCGAATACCTCTCCCTCAACGGGTGTCCTGGTGCTCGACGCGCCTGGAAGGTGGACGAACAAATCGTCACCCACCCTCAGGTACTTGCCGGAGCCAGAAGCAGCAGAGGAGGAAGGCTGGTCACCAGCCTCCTCCTCCACCTCCTCGGCAACAGTCCCACCGGTTTCCCCGGCAGGCCCCTTGCCGGCCTCCTCAACAGCAGCCTTGTCGGCCTCCCAGGTTGGCCCCTCAGCGGCATCCTCGGCAGCGTCTTTGGCGGCATCCTCGGCAGCAATCCTCTCGCTGTTCGCCTTGGCGGCCTTGGCGACGCCCTCAACGACGACGTCCACGTCCACTGGGTTCCCCGAGAAGGGATCGGGGCGCCGAAGAAGGGGGTGAGGCAAGGCCAAGACCAAAAAAAAGAAAGAAAAAGAGAAAAAGGGGAAGCAGGGACGAATGGCAAACGACTTACCCGTGCTAGTACCCGGCTAGGAAACGGAAGCCCCTTTCCCGCCAACATTTGGCGTCGAGGCAAAGCCGCCGGCGCCCAAGTTCTCCTCCTACTCCTCCATGTGCATGGGCCCGGTGCCCGGCGCCCTTGCCGGGGACGCCCCCCGGGGCGGCGTGGTCGATGGGGGCAGCGTGTTGGGAGTAGCCCTCTGTGGCTCCTCCTGCTGCTGCTCTCCTCCTGCGTACCTGACAAGGTTAGCACCAAGGTGTCGTGCCCCTGACACATGTCAATGAGAGAAGAGTGATGAACCTACGCCGGGGGCTCTGCCGGGGGCTGCTGTCCAGGCTGCTCAACACCACCAATGGCGCCCCTGAAGTACCAGCTGGGGGCTGACCACCCGCCGAGACCTTGGCCCTCTTTGCTCTCTGGGCCAACGTCTCCCCGTCCCTACAAAGATGAAAGCAAGTCAAGACAAGCAACATAGATTGAGGAGGCAGAGATAACGAAAAGGAACCAGATACTTACTCATCGTCCGCCTCCTCCTCTATTGTCTTCCTCTTCCTCCTCGGGCTGAGGGATCCATAATCAAAAGTGACCTCCATGTCAACATTCGCCGGAGGAGGAGAAGGAGGTGGTGTCTGGGCACGGACGGACGAAGAAGGGGTGGCTATCATCTTCTTCACCGCGGCCTTCGCCGGCTTCTTTGCCGCCGCGGTCCTCGTATGGCGCTCGGGCTCCTCCAAGGTCAGTTGTGACCGCGCAGCCCTGCCGGGCTGGACCGGCTCACCGGAACTAGCCCGCCGTAGGACTCGCCCCCTCCCCGTAGGTGGCGTCGGCTCTGCGGTCTCGGCCTCCTCCGACGACGACCTGCCGGTCACATCTTCAACCAAAGGAGCCTCGATGCCGGCGCTGCTGACTCCCTCGACAGCCGCCGCCCACCGGGCGGGCTCCTCCTCCGCGGCCGTCGCGGCCTTGTCCTCCACTCCGCCGGCGTTTCCGGCCTCCCTGGCAAGTTGTGCCTCCCTCGCCCTAGTGGCGATGTAGTTCAGCTCCGCCTGGGAGGTGTCTTGGACAAGCAGCCGCTCGGCGTCGGCGTTGACATATGCCTCGTGCGGGGTGTCGAAGAACTGTTGCACTTCAACGTCCTCCGGTTCCTTCCAGCTCGGGACGGGGCCGTGCGCGTTGCAGTCCGGCATCATGGCGATGATCTCGGACCGACGCGAGTTCTTGCACAACGGGACCATCCCCGTCGGCAGCTTGAACAGAGGCCCCTTGTGGACCTTGCCGGCCTTCGCGGTGGCCCTCGCAACCTTGCCGGTCCGCTTGACCTCGCCGTCGCGCCCCACGTCGAGCTGGAAGATCCGCTGGCAGAAATGGGCGTGCGCCATCACTGTGAAGTTATGGTCGAGGCCGGGGCGGAGCCGCATGAGGTCAGCGGGGTTCATGAAGAGCCAGGCTGGCCTCCCCTTATTATGCAGAGGAGCGATCCGGCGACGGATGAAGTCCGCCCCGGTCATCTCAAGGGTGAGCCCGGCATGGGTAAGCCGGTGTCGGTGGGAACGACACCTATGGGATCACAAGTATCCCTACTACGGTTAGCGGGGCACGGGGTCGTGAGAAGAGCGGATCAAACAGATAGTACACAGTTTGTTTATCCAGGTTTGGGCCGCGAGGATGCGTAAAACCCTACTCCTGCTTTGGTGGATGTATATTCCTGTTTTTGAGCTAGCTCTGGGGCATTAGGAGCTCCAAAAAGTCGAATCCTCATCCCGGTCGCCTCGGGCCTCCTTTTATAGAAAAAGTGGTTGCCACAGTGGCACGCAGGAGGTGGAAAGGGTACAGTGATGCGAGGTTATCCCTCGCATTACATGACAAGGCGCATTTAATGCGTCTTGCTTAGGTGTCCTTGCTTTATCGAGGATGGGGGAGAAACCTGTCTCGTCCGTCGCCGCTCCTTCTTGTGTCGACGCGCGCCCTGGCCAGCGATGCCTGTGATGCCATGTAGGTAGGCAGGCAACTGAGGTGGCGCAGTGGTGGGTCTTCACGAAGATCTGCATGCCGCCACGCAGGTGCCTGCCCAACTGGTTGGGTCGGCAGCTGCATGCGTACGGTGGTGGAGGTTTAGTCGGCGTGGGCCTGATGGTGGCCCTGCGGATGTCCTTGGAAAGGGCCTTTCCGGGGCCCCGGCAAGGGTCTTGCCGAGGCGCCTGCTGTCATCCCCGGCAAGGCGCTTGCCGGGGGTCTCGTGGTCTTCCCTGGCTGGTATCTCGCCAAAGGTCGTCGTCTTCTCAGTGTGTATCTGATCTTGAATGTCTTCAGAAAGATCTGCATGCCACCACGAGGATGTCTCCCGAATCCTTGCCCCTTGGGGGCAGTGGACTCAAGGGTAATTTGCTCCGTAGGCGTGGGGCGAGTCGCCGCGACAAGGGTCTTGCCGGGGTTGCCAAAGCAGTCTCCCGACAAGGATCTTGCCAGGGGAGTCCGCTTCGTCCCTTTTGCTCTTCGTGGTCTTGGCCTTGGCATCGTCCTAGTTCCCTTGAGCTTCGGTCTTACCCTGGCTCACCTCCCTTGCCTTGCTTGGTGTGGTGGTGCCCGCGGCTCTGACTGCCCGTGCATAGTTATAGGGGTACAAAAAGTGCACCCCTCTTTTTGTACACCGACAGGAGCCCCCGGGCCTGGGCCACACATAAGCGCAACGCGTTGTTGGGTCAGGCCCAGAAACGGTGTGCGGGCAGGCGGGGCGGTTTTTACCGCGGTAAGATTCTTCGCGCGTTGCGCTTCCCATGACTCGCGCGCGTGGCACGGCGTGGGGAGGTCGGCGTGACGTGGGCAGCATGCGTGGGGTTGGTCTTTGCACGTATGCGTCACGTCGTAGTAAAGGGGCGGTTCGCGCCTTCCCCATAAACGGAGGAAGGTGTGGAGGCGTGGCCCATTTACTGAATGGGGCTGAGGCGCGGTCTTCAAGGCATCCACTCCCCACGATCACGGGGTGGGGAGAGGTCGCCTCACCCGTCCCCTCGGTTCTGCACGTCCGCCACGTGTCTCCCATGCGCTTGGGGTGGCAAACGGTGGAGGCGGGAAACCGGGCCGTCGCTGGTTGGGGCGGCGGGTCGGTCCTGGCTCCCTGTGCCTTCCGTATCTCGATTGGCCGAGCGGGGCGGCCGAGCCCCAACCCCGCTCCTTTATAAAGAGCGGGAGGGGGGATAGCGTCCCGCATTCTTTCATCTTCTTCTTCCTTCAGCTTCTGCTCCTCCCTTCCATCCGTCATGGAGAGTGGGAATCCCGGTCCTTCAACGGTGGCGGCGAGGGTCGCCGCTCGACAATGCATCCCTCCTTCTCCTGCGCCTGCGGTGGCAGAGCCAGCCGCGAGGGGAAGGGGGAGGGGGCGAGGCCGTGGGCGAGGCCGGGGCGCTCGGGGGAAGAGGAGGACGGGGTGGCGCGCCGGCCTCGCCTCCGCCAGCAGCTCCCCCTTCAATGGAGGGCCATGTTGGGGATGACCCTTGTGAGTTCTTCGTCAGGCTGCGCTGGCCGCCGCGCCGTCGCCTTCGTCTCCCGACTCCATTTGCGCAGTAGATGGAGCTAGATCCGCCGGAGTCATTGCGGCTGCACATGAGGGGCTGCGGGATCAATGGCACGCGGGTCCGCATCGACTTCCCCGCTCCTCACGTGATGTATCTTCCTCGGGGATGGAAGACATTTGCTCATATCCATAGCTTGACAGAGGGGCTCACTCTCCATTTTAAGCTGATGGAGGGTGGCCTTCTCTCCGTCAAGGTCTTCGGCCACTTTGGGACTCGTACAAGGTGCTGCGTGGAGAGCTCTTCTGATAGTGAAGACTCCTCCTCGGGCGGGAGTGACGAGGAGGACAGCGGCAGCGACGACGAGGGCGGTAGGCAGCAGGATGACGGGTCCGACTAGGTGTCAGGTGCCGCTCCGTGCGGCACTGGTGACCCCATCATCCGTGTCACCGGCTCCTTGAACTTCTCAGGGTCGTCTCCTTGGGCGGCTGGCGTTGGGAGGTTGCGGAAGAGGAAGAGGGCGGGCGGCAAGGCTATCAAGTCGGAGTACGCAGGCACCGATGCCTTCGACGCGTGCTGACGTCCTGCCGCCTCATCTTCGAGCTCTGCTTCCGGCGCCGCCATCACCATCCAGCCTTTGGACGGCCACCAAGATGTTCTCTCTGCATCTTCTGCCACCCGTAGCTCGCCTAGGTGCTCCTTTTGCCCTTCTCGCCTCCTTGACCTGCCTCCTAAGGAGAGGGACAAGAAAGGGATTACGGGCACCTTATCTCTTTTTAGTTTGTAAGCCTTCGGGCCTTCGTTGAATTTAAAACTTGTAATCCCTTCATTCATGTTTTTCATTCCCTACGGACTATACCTCAGTGGAATGATTTTAATGAAAAAGGGATGCTTGCCGGGTCATTTGTTTGCGTGTGGAACCCACGACAAGGAGTAAATCCTTGATATCTCTAAGATAAACATTTTCTCGCCCGGCAACAGGCCTTGCCGTCTCCCCACTTCGCTCGACCTTTCTCATGCCTTTGGCGGAGGCTGGGATGAGGCGGGTTCAGGCTCCTTGTTTCATCCTTTCGCTGCCGCGACTATGACCAAACTTGGTCCCAGGAACGAGCCCTAGGGCCTAGAGTTAGGGGAGCACGGTAGCTTAAGGAAAAACGAGGTTTCACATACCTCAGTCCATAATGGAATGCATGATAAGGGATGAAGAACTTTTCTGAAGCTGCAGCCCCCGGCAACCCTGGTTTGCCGTGGGTGAATCTTTGCTCTTGCAGCCCCCGGCAATACTGGCTTGCCGGGGCCTAGATGTTGGTATGTTCCTTTTTTTTCTCCCCAAGTGGTTCGGCAAGGATATCTGTGTGTCCTGTGAACCAAAGAAGACAAAAGAAAGACAAAGAGACGCACACTCGACCTCTAAGCTAGGGGTTAGTCGCCGCTAAGCACTATCAACCCTAACCAAGGACGAGACTCGACCTAGCATGCATGCTATAACTTAGGGCGCCAGTGCTTCATTTATTTATGCTCAGGGTCTACGCCTGGCTTTGTACAAAGGGTTACATGTGTCATCGGCAAGGCTCGTACAAAAGATGGCTTGCCGGGGGGCCCGGCAAGCCACACCTCACGGGTAAAACTTGCGCAGATGCTCAATGTTCCAGGAATTACTCACCGGAACGGCATCTTCGGTCTCCAGGCGGACTGCGCCGGGCCTGGTGACTCGTATTACCCGATAAGGGCCTTCCCACTTTGGCATCAACTTGTTGGAATTCTTGGCTGATTGAACGCGTCGAAGAACAAGGTCGCCTTCCTCAAAGCTTCGGGCATGAACCTTGCGGCTATGGTAGCGGCGCAAGGCTTGCTGGTAGCGCGCTGCTCTCACAGCCGCCCGAAGACGATCTTCCTCAAGGAGTGTTGCGTCATCTTGCCGCAATTGCTCTTGCTCAAGCTCGTTATAAGCGAGTACTCGAGGTGACCCGTATATGAGTTCTGTGGGGAGAACTGCTTCTGCCCCGTATACCAGGGCAAACGGTGTCTGGCCGGTGGCTCGATTTGGTGTCGTTCTGATTGACCAAAGAACCGCCGGCAATTCATCAATCCAGCGTCTTCCACTCTTGTGCAGTCTGTCAAAGGTCTTTGTCCTCAGGCCTCGCAGTACTTCAGCATTTGCCCTCTCAGCTTGACCATTGCTTCGTGGGTGAGCAACGGAAGCGAAACAGACCTTGCTGCCGAGGTCTTGAATATATTGCATGAAGGTATGGCTTGTGAATTGCGTGCCGTTCTTGGTGATGACCCTATTGGGTACACCAAAACGGCACACCAGTCCTTTGAAGAACTTGACGGCTGACTGTGCTGTGACCTTCCTCACTGCTTCCACTTCTAGCCACTTTGTGAACTTGTCGATTGCAACGTACAAGTACTCAAAGCCCCCGACAGCGCGGGGGAAAGGGCCCAATATGTCGAGCCCCCAGACCGAGAAAGGCCAGGAGAGAGGAATGGTTTGAAGGGCTTGAGTTGGCTGATGAAGCTTCTTTGAATGGAACTGACACGCTTCACACCTGGTGACTAGTGTCGTTGCATCCTGGAGGGTGGTGGGCCAGAAGAAGCCTTGCCGAAACGCTTTGCCGGCAAGGGCCCTCGACCCTATGTGGGATCCACATATGCCTCCATGTATCTCCGCCAACAGCCCCAGTCCTTCCTCTCGAGGGATACACTTCAATTTCACACTGTTCGGCCTCTTTCTGTACAGGACGTCATCGACGAACTGGTACATAGTAGAGCGACGGGCTACTTTTTCCGCTTCTTCCTGCTCCTCAGGAAGTTCCCCTGTTTGGAGGAATCGGACGGTATGCTGTGCCCACGCTGGAGCCTGGGGCTCGACGGCGAGGACTAAAGGCATTTCCTCCGTTATAGGAGCGGTTGTCTCCACGGCAAGAGCTTGATGCTCCATCGGAGCTAGCCGTCCTGTGGCGGGCTCAGTGTCTCCGGCAACATCCTTGCCGGCGGCTTCGGGGAGCTCGGCGGGAAAGTAATTGTCGGGCCCTGATTTTCTCCTCTTGTTCTGCTCTGTTGATGGATCAACGGATGGCTGAGTTAGCCGAAGCACAAAGGTACCTGGTTCCACAGGTAGCTTGAGGGCAGCGCGTTTTGACAGGTAATCGGCGATGTCATTCTCCGCTCGAGGAACGTGTTCTGCCTGTATACCGTCAAAACGCTCTTCCAGCTTTCTCACTTCATCGATGTAGGCCTTCATCAACGGGGTCTGGTAATCCTTGTTGACTTGCTTGATGACAAGTTGCGAGTCGCCCCTGACGACAAGTTTCTTGATTCTGAGGTCCGTCGCGATCCTAAGACCAGCAAGCAGCCCTTCGTACTCAGCCGTATTGTTTGTTGACACCTCCCTGGGGAAGTGCATCTGGATCACGTACTTGAGGTGCTCTCCGATGGGCGCGACAAGCAGTACGCCAGCCCCGGCGCCCTGTAAGGAGAAAGCTCCATCAAAGTACATGATCCAGTCGCAACTTGCCTCCTTGCCGGGGAGAGCAGTCTCTTGGGCTTCTTCGTCAGGCGTCGCGGTCCATTCTGCAACGAACTCCGCTAGGACTCGGCTTTGAATCGTCGAGGTAGTCTCAAACTTGAGGCCAAAGCTGGACAGTTCCAGTGACCACTCTACGATTCTTCCCGTTGCGTCTGGATTGTGCAATATCCGTTGCAGAGGGAGGCGAGTGACGACAGTGATTTCGTGCGCCTGGAAGTAGTGACGCAGCTTCCTCGAGGCCATAAGAAGGCCGAAGAGCAGTTTCTGCACATCGGAGTACCTTGATCTAGCCCCCTGCAGGAGGGAACTAACAAAGTAGACCGGGTGATCTCGCCGGATCCACGCAGGAGAAGTCAGGGGCGGCGGCGGGAGGTCGTCCCGGCCCGGATCTGGTCGGATCCGGCCGGCGGCGAGCTAGGCGACGGCGGAGGGCGGCGCCGGTGACTTGGCGAGGCGGCGGCGGAGCTCCACACGGGCGAGCTGCAGGGGATCCGGGGCGGCGCGGCTGCCGAGACGCGCGCCGGCTTGAGCAGGAGACGGCGGCACACATGGCGGCGCGGAGGCGGAGGTGGCGGCCGGCAGGTGCGGGCGGGAGGCGCTAGGCGGCGGCGATGCACAGGCGCGGGCGACGGCGGTTCGGGCCCAGCGGGCCGGATCTGGGCCGCGCGGGCCCACGGTGGCGCGCGGTGGAGAACGGCGGCGGCGAGGACACTTGGCGGCTTTGGATTCACGCAGGAGAGGCCGGACATGTCCGTCAGCGGGGGAGGAAATGTCCGTCGGCACGGAGAGGTGGTGGTCTAGGGTTTGCACCGCGAATTTCGGAGGGGATCACATATTTATAGGTAGAGGGAGCTAGGAGAGTCCAAATGAGGTGCGGCTTTCGGCCACGCGATCATGATCGAACGACCAAGATGATGGAGGAGGTTTAGGTGGGTTTGGGCCACTTTGGAAGGGTGTTGGGCTGCAACACACACGAGGCCTTTTCGGTCCCTCGGTTAACCGTTGGAGTATCAAACGAAGTCCAAATGGTACGAAACTTGACAGGCGGTCTACCGGTAGTAACCCAAGGCCGCTTGGCAAGTCTTGGTCCAATCTGGAAATGTTTAATCCCCACAACGAGAAGAAGGTAGAAATGACCACCGGAGGAGAACGGAGCGCCGGAATGCAAAACGGACAATGGGGAAAATGCTCGGATGCATGAGACGAACATGTATGCAAATGAAATGCACATGATGACATGATATGCAATGCATGACACGCAAGCAATGACAAGGCAACAACAGCGAATAACTGGACGACACCTGGCACATCGGTCTCGGGGTGTTACAACCTTCCCCCCTCTATCTACAGCGGTCCACTCTCCCGCAACCCGTTGTACCCTCTACTTGAACATGGTGCTTTATGCTTCATATTATTATCCAATGATGTGTTGCCATCCTATGTTGTCTGAGTAGATTTCCGTTGTCCTATCGGTGGTTGATGAATTGCTATGATTGGTTTAATTTGCTTGTGGTTATATTGATGTCCTTTGGTGCCCATCATATGAGCGCGCGCGTGGATCACACCATAGGGTTAGTTGTATGTTGATAGGACTATGTATTGGAGGGAAAGAGTGACAGAAACTTGAACCTAGCATAGAAATTGATGCATACGGGATTGAAGGGGGATCAATATATCTTAATGCTATGGTTGGGTTTTACCTTAATGAACGTTAGTAGTTGCGGATGCTTGCTAATAGTTCCAATCATAAGTGCATAGAATTCCAAGTCAGGGATGACATGCTAGTGGTGGCCTCTCCCACATAAAACTTGCTATCGGTCTAGTAAAGTAGTCAATTGCTTAGGGACAATTTCGCAACGCCTACCACCACTTTTCCACACTCGCTATATTTACTTTATTGCTTCCATATCTAAACAGCCCCTACTTTTTATTTACACGCTCTATATTATCTTGCAAACCTATCCAAAAACACCTACAAAGTACTTCCGGTTTCATACTTGTTCTAGGTAAAGCAAACGTTAAGCGTGCGTAGAGTTGTGTCGGTGGTCGATAGAACTTGAGGGAATATTTGTTCTACCTTTAGCTCCTCGTTGGGTTCGACACTCTTACTTGTCGAAAGAGGCTACAATTGATCCCCTATACTTGTGGGTTATCAGTGACGCGGGGTCCTCGGTGGAAGATGTAATTTAAGTGTGCGTGGCTTCATCATAGTGTATGACAGAGGCCACCAACGAGGGGGTGCGAGAGAGAAAAGGCCCGTAGAGAGGGAAGAGAGGGCGTGTGCGCGTGAGTGGAGTCGACATCGAGAGAACGTGTTTCTTCGAGAGACACCGAGGAAGACTACTATATATCGATGGTGCATGTAGGCGGGAATTAAACGAAGGGATGGTCTTATTGGTTTCGGGGATATAGGGGAAGAGTAAGAGATGGGGGTTAGCTAGAAGGAGATTGTTAAGTGTGAGTGTGTGTTTTACCCATCCAGGCGGAAGTTATGTGCACACAAGAAGAGAACGATTCGATGTGGCGTTAGGATTGAGGGTGATTAACTATGTATGGAGACATAGGAGACCTTGAACGTGCATGTGCGAGAGGTATACATGTATACGTGGGAAGTGTGTGTGTGTGCGAGCATGATCGAGATAAAATAAAGAAGACATAAGTCATAAGATCAACGATATGGGAGAGATCGATATGACAATATGCATGCATGTGAGAGTGCATGGAAGAAGGCTCGATAATTGAGCATGTGTTTTTGTCTTTAAGAGATAGTGGCGTGGGTTGGAGCATGCATCTATGGCAAGCAGAGGGAGCGAAACACAACGATTGTGCAAAAGAGATCAACCTATAAATGCATGTATGGAGAGACATATATAGTGTGGGTGATAGGAAGCAAGAGTGCGTGCGAGAAAGAAATGTTGATGGAGAAACTAAAAATAGATACAAAGATAAAAATGCTAGCTAGAGGGACATCGGCTAGTTTGAGTGTTGGAGATGACCGCCGGGTGGTTCAGAGGGTGAAGTTATGTGTGTGAGAGAGAAAGATAAAAAAGAGGGCACTTGACTGCATGTAGAGAGAAACATATATAGTGCGCGTGATAGGAAGCAAGAGTGAGGGCGAGAAAGAAGGTTGATGGAGAAACAGATAAATAGAAAGATAAAGATGCTAGCTAGTGTGTGTTAGAGATAGGAGTCGAGTGGATCAGAAGGCTGAGTTATGTGTGTGGGTGAGAGAGATATAGAGAGAGTGTGCATGTGAGTCACATACAAACAAATATCAGAGAGAAATGAGATCCCGAGAGATGGAGTTTTGTGTCTATGAGAGAGAAAGATATTTCACAACGAGTAAAATAGCTAGAGAGACATATGAGGGAACGCAAGATATCTCTAGGAAGAGAGAGTGAGTGAGCGACATACAAGAGAATGGTGGAGAGATATGAGACCCTAGAAGACAGAGTTTGTGTTTGTGTGTGAAAAAGAAATATTTAAGAGGAAGAGTCGTAGCTTCTCATATCTAAGGAGCGACAGACATCTCTGTGTGAGAGGGGGTGTGAGAGTGGCACACAGGGGAATAGTAGAGAGAAATGAGACCCCGGGAGATGAAGTTTGTGTTTGTGTGAGAGAAAGAGATTTCATATGGAGAATCATAGTTAGAGACACATAGCAGGGAGCGAGATATACTTAGAGAGAGATAGAGTGATGAAAGTCGAGGGAGAAAGTACCGTCAGTGTGTTGCGAAGATAAAAGATCATTGTCGACATAGAGGTAGCACGAGAGATACCCGAGAGACGATGAACGTGTATAGGTCTAGAGAGATACTCATATATAAGCATGAGTGATAGTTATATGAGACGAATATCTGGATTAAAAGGGATTCAAATATTTAAACTGGAGACCAAGATATCGATAATATCATAACACAAATTGGTGAATCAAACATGCATATTCATTTGATTTTGGGGACACGTGTAATGTTATGTAGTTTATCAATATTAGTGATCCATAGATTCTTTAATTAGAGACAATGCATGATTTATATGCAATTAATGTCTAAACGGGATTACACTATAGGTTGCGTGTGTGAAACACATTATACACGTTTGAGAACTAAAAAAACCGCATGAAACACTCATTAATTGGAGACAGTTAGCGAGGAATGCATACATTGGATTTCAACATAAAGTGGTTTCAAATATTAGGAAATTCAAATTAAGATGGATACACCCTTATGAATCTGAGATCATGCCATATGTAAACCATATTTATGTCTAAAGGGTGTTGTGCTTTTGAAAGTATATATAAAATGTGATGTATATAGAATTTTATTCCAATCGCAAATGGATCCTACCCGAACAAAAATAAAATACAAACTGTATTCGAATTGAGTTGGCACGGTAAACATGCACTCTTGTTGTGCAAAAATTTGAATGAAGTGGGGAAAGTCGTAGTAACCGTCTGAAACCAAAATCTGCGGGATGGAAATTATTGCCTATCCCTGACACGCAAAGCCTATCGGCTCGATTTCTATAGGGGTAGGTTTGTAATTTCACTCAAACATGACATAACTGCCTCTCACCCGGATTCATACACGGTGGGCGCCAAAACACAGTGTCTCCTCAGCCGAAATCGACTCCCTCCCCGATTCATACACGGTGGGCACCAAAAACAAACTCTCGTCGGCAAATATTCTGTGTATGCGAGATTACCGTCCTATCCCCAACCGACTAATATTGTTGCGATGTAGGAAAATTTAAATGGGGGCTAAGTTTGTAAATTTCCTGGCATTTGAGACAAGCGCACCCTGAAGACATGGTTCCCCCTTCCTCTCTCCCTCCATTTCCCCATTCGTACTCCGTTGGCGCCAAAACACCCTCTCCACCCCAGCCTCCTCTGTCCGCCACCCCATCCACCGCCATCCTCCTCCACCATGCCGGAGCTGATACCCCGACGTCGTCATCCATTACAAGAGATTGACCTCTCTCATCCACGGCTTCAGACCGGGATCCTTGCATCTCGTCCTCTCGCTTCATCCCCGCCGTCGTCCACATTGCCAGCACCGCTCCTACGACCGTCTCGTCCACCGCGCCCCGCCGCCACCGTCTACCCTCCTAGATCTGCTTCCACGCTGCCGATAGCCATCGCTACCGCAGCACCGTCAAATTCTCAGCAGATGCATACACGGCACCGCACCAGAGGCGGTACTCTTTCATACCTGCTCAACTTATTTATCGTAGCAAGAAAATAGATCGCCACTACTTTACTTTGATTTCTTGTCCATCGCTTACTTGCTAGTTGAAAGCAAACATTGGTTGCGAAGTTGCCTTTGTCCGGTTTGCACCTTCAGATCCGCCATGGCACGCTCAACACTATACTCGCAATGCTTATGGTTTTCCTCTTTTATATTCCACACTAGTTAAATGACAGTAGACTAAATTTCAAAATTGGGTTAGTCGATTTTTCAGAGCTCGCCAGAGTTCACCGGTGCGAAGGAAGGGGCTCGGGTGGGGACGTTGGTTGTGGGGGGGCGGCGGTGGGGCCTCACCGAACGAAGAAAACTCGATGTGGGTGGGGTGGGGGTGGAGGAGGAACACAGACGGTGGGGGCCGGTGGTTCGGCCGGTGGCCCGTGCGGTGTTCTATATGGGAAGAATCGGAGACGAGGAAGAAGAAGGGTTAGGAGATGTAGGATCTTCATCCAACCGCCTGAAATGGTCGACTGACCCAAATGACAAAAGTCACGCGACTTGCATGCAGACATGCAGAATATGCTTCCTCTTCTGTTCTTTAACATGTTCCTCTTCTATTCTTCTTTAGTAAGCACAGTTCCTTGTCAGGAAGGGGAGCAGGGACATCTGCAGTCGACACCTCTATTGGACCGATTCTGCTAAATGATTTCGCACTTTGAGTTGGTCTTCCATAATACCCCGGAAATGGTGGGAACCACGCGGTCTTTGATAGACTAAACTGATAGTAACAGTTGTGCGCCTTCAGATGAATAGAGATGGCATGTAGGTGGTCGATAGGCTGCATATTAGTAGCGGCAAAACCCTATGTTTTCCAGCCAGTTCTGCTTTCCCGATTTATTTATGGTGGTTATGGTGTACCCCTATTATCTACACTATGATCTACCTACTGGCTCTGCGTTCTCTTTATCATGGTTTGGCAATAAACTTTCTATACAGTATATTATGAACCTAACGTCTGCCAACTATCCTTACATCTGGGGCCCCCAACAGGGAGCTTTTTTGTGTAGTTGTGCCAGATTATATTAATCTACTCACCATATTATAGCACACATGGGCTCTCTCATCAGAATCCAGTGATAGCACACAAGGGTTTACAGGGAGCCTCTATTATATTACAATATCCTCTGCATTACAAAGATAATCTCACTACTATTTGTGTTTTCATGCTTTACAGATATTGTACGTAATCACAATGAATATAAGAATGCGCACATCAGAAGAATATTGCGGAACAGTTCAATGGGTAACAAACTTGGCATCAAGGGATTGAGGTCCATTGTGGATGATATGAAACCCACATGCTCTCGACCTATAGATTCGTATTCAGAATATGATCCTAATGACTATTCTGAGCTCAAGGAGTCAAAGGCAGATGGCCTATCCTGTTCACTCAATAAGGTGCATGTTCTAATTTGGCAAGATTTTATTGGTTGCACATATCTTGCATCAGGTGTCTTACCTTTCTTTTGCTTCGTTGCACCGTCATCTGCTTTGTTTACTCATGATATATGTGAAGATGCCATGCCCATCCATTAAAACACCTATTCCATTTGTCCTCATACCATGTTTTTCCATTCAAATGTTGTTCTTGTGTTTCAGACATCCAAAAGGAAGAGGGTGATTGCAGAACCTGAAGGAGTACAAGCAAAGTCCTTGAAAAAGATGGTGCTACCAGAGAAATCACATAGCACCCGACGTATATTGGCGATAGAACCAGTGCTGCAAAACCTAGGATATCCCAACTATGCTAGTCGCTTCTTTGCTCTTGTGAGTACTGTAGGATCGAAAGTATGTCTAGAGGGGGGTGATTAGACTACTTGACCAATTAAAAATCTATCCTTTTCCCAATTTCAGTATTTGCCAGATTTTAGCTATCTTAGCACAAGTCAAGCAATCTTAATACAATTCAAGCAAGCATGCAAAGAGTCTATGAGCAGCGGAAAGTAAAGCATGCAACTTGCAAGAATGTAAAGGGAAGGGTTTGGAGAATTCAAACGCAATTGGAGACACGGATGTTTTTGTCGTGGTTCCGATAGGTGGTGCTATCATACATCCACGTTGATGGAGACTTCAACCCACGAAGGGTAAGGTTGCGCGAGTCCACGGAGGGATCCACCCACGAAGGGTTCACGAAGAAGCAACCTTGTCTATCCCATCATGGCCATCGCCCATGAAGGACTTGCCTCACTAGCAGTAGATCTTCACGAAGTAGGCGATCTCCTTGCCCTTACAAACTCCTTGGTTCAACTCCACAATCTTGTCAGAGGCTCCCAAGTGACACCTAGCCAATCTAGGAGACACCACTCTCCAAGAAGTAACAAATGGTGTGTTGATGATGAACTCCTTGCTCTTGTGCTTCAAATGATAGTCTCCCCAACACTCAACTCTCTCACACAGGATATGGATTTGGTGGAAAGAAGACTTGAGTGGAAAGCAACTTGGGGAAGGCTAGAGATCAAGATTCATATGGTGGGAATGGAATATCTTGGCCTCAACACATGAGTAGGTGGTTCTCTCTCAGAAAATGTTTATTGGAAGTGTAGGTATGTTCTGATGGCTCTCTCCATGAATGAAGAGTGGGTGGAGGGGTATATATAGCCTCCACACAAAAACTAACCGTTACACACAATTTACCAATCTCGGTGAGACCGAATTGAGAAACTCGATCAGACCGATTTAGCAAACCTATTGACCGTTAGGATTTTTGGTGGGACTGAGATGCAACTCGGTAGGACCGATATGGTTAGGGTTAGGTCATAACGTAATCTCGGTGTGACCGATTACACAAACTCGGTGGGACCGATTTTGGAAATAAGCTAACCAGAGAGTTGGTCAGGTAAACTCGGTGGGACCGATTTGCTCATTTCGGTGGGACCGAAATGTTACAAAAGGGAAACAGAGAGTTTACATTGCAATCTCGGTGGGACCGATCGCTCATCTCGGTAGGACCGAAACGTTACGAAGGGAAACAGAGAGATTACAACCCCATCTCGGTGTGACCGAGATCCCTATCGGTGAGACCAATTTGCCTAGGGTTTGTGGCAGTGGCTATGACATCTGAGCTCGGTGGCGCCAGATAGAAAGAATCGGTGGGGCCGAGTTTAACTTTTGGTTTAGGTCATATGTGGATGTGGGAAGGTAGTTGAGGGTTTTGGAGCATATCACCAAGCACTATGAAGCAAGAACCTCATCAAGCAACACCTCATCCCTCGTTGATAGTATTGGCTTTTCCTATAGACTCAATGTGATCTTGGATCACTAAAATATAAAATGTAGAGTCTTGAGCTTTGAGCTTGAGCCAATCTTTTTTTCCTTAGTATTTCGAGGGGTCCACTTTCCTCATCCATGCCATGCCATTCATTGAGCTTTTCCTGAAATATTAATCTTGGAATAGCATTAGCTCAATGAGCTATATGTTGTTAGGAATTACCAAAACCACCTAGGGATAGTTGCACTTTCAATCTCCCCCTTTTTGGTAATTGATGATAACATATAGATCAAAGCTTCGATGAATGATAATAAGAGTGAAAAACATTGTCGCTTTGAGAAGTATGTGAAAAGCAAGAGCTCCCCCTAAATTTGTGCATAGTTTATGATTTGCTTTGGACTGCAAATGCACAGAGAATTAGGCTCATGGGTTACTCTTCCATGTCACATACCTCTTGGTGGAGCGCTCAAAATGATAATAATTAAATACATGCACTCATCACCAAGCAAAGTGAATGATCATATAGGGATCAAATGATAATGTCATCCAACAAGCATTAATGTATCATATGATCAAACACACATGATCATCCAAGTATCACACAGACAGAAAGTATCTCAATCAAGCAAATAAAGTTCAACCACCAAAGCAAGAGAGAATAAAAAAAGCAACGCTCTCTCTCGAAGCCTATGATCTATACATTTTTCTCCCCTTTGGCAACAAGTTACCAAAAAGTTCCTAGAAAATGCATAGCACTAAATCGTATCTCAGGCTTGGTCTTCAGGTGGTGGTGTTCGGATAACTCCAAGAACGAAGGCTTCAGTCGATGTAGATGGAGCTGATGGAGTAGGTGCTGGAGCTGGTGGCACTGAAGCTGTAGCTGGTGCAGATGAAGTTGCTCTGGTGTCTGGAACAGGCATTGCAGCAGATCTTTGTCCTCTGGGCACTCTAGCAAAAGCATCAGTGGTTGTCTTGCCCTTCCTCTCCTGCATATCATCCTGAAGTTGCTCCACAACAGACTGGATCTCAGTTACCTTCACATCCATGTCATAGAACTTCTGCTCCACGATCCTTTCCAAGCTCTCCTGGTTTTGAGTCGGGGTGGCCAGCCCTTTCTCAATCCTTAGAGTGGATGCAATCAAGTAGCCGAGCTGATCTTGCTTGCTCTTCAGAAGATACTGAGATGCCTCTTCCATGGTTAGCATGTTTGCAGCTTTCTCAGCCTTTGCCTTCTCCCTCTTTGCTTGAACGTGCACAGAAGCTGGTTCATCCTCATTCATGACCACTTGGTTGTCCTCAAAGTCTGGATAGATAGGCATGTGCTCCTTGTCCAACAAGTATGTGCCAGTTCCCATCTTGGAGTTAATCAACTCCTGGATCTGTGGTGCATACCCACAGCTTCTCTTTTGGTCAGCAGCTGTCCTCTTGATAGTTTCAACTATAAGACTCATGACCTTGAACTTTTGTGGCACATCAAATATATGTAACAGATTGATGGAGTGGCCTCTGATCATTCTGTGATCACCAGACTTGGGCAGAAGAGTGTGCCTGAGGATCCAATTGATAGTAGGCAGTCCTGACAGCAGGTGTTTTACTGATCCAAATTGGTGAGTCTCAAGATCTGCATCAGGAATCTCCTTGTACATGCTAGCCATGGAGTTGTGATCCTTCTTCTTCTTGGCATAAACATACAAGTCATGTTCATTCTCTTCAGGAGCATTGATCAATTGAGCCCATTCTGCTACTGTTGACTGGTATCTAGTGCCTTCAGACATCCAGACTATCTTACCATCTGGGTAGAAGTGAGCTGTGGAGTAGAACTGCATGATAAGCTCATCATTCCACTTTGTGAGCTTCTGAGCCACAAACTCATCAACTCCACAAGCCTTGAAACTGTCATATACTCTTGGATAATGTTCTTTATTCTCCCAGTTGACCCATCTCATGTCACATACTATTGGTTTCTTGTCAAGCAACACTGACTCATAAAAATCCTGCTGTTCTTGGATATGGAACCTGTAGTCCACAGTAGTTCTCCTTCTGGTAGCATATGGATCTGACTCTCTCCATAGCCTCAATCCTGAGTCCTTCCTGATCTTCATGTTTTCTGCTACAGGATGAGCATCATTATGATCTGGAATTTTTGGCTTTAGCTTCCTCAAAACATGTGTCTCATCATCTTCTTCTTCAGCAACAGTTTCAGGCACTGGGGCCTTGTTTTTCTCAGCAGCTGGAATGTTCCTGGTACTCCTCTTTGGTGCAATTTTGGGTTTTGGAGCAGCTGGCTTGGAAGTTCCTTTGGGCTTAGATTGAGCAACCCCGGATCTTATGGCATCTCCCATAAGCGTTTGAGCTTTGGGTGCTGGTGCTGCATCCTCTTCCTCTTCCTCTTCTTCAGAGTCTTTCATGATTGAAGATCTCCCAAGCACTCTAGCAGTGGTCTTTTTGACCCTTTCCTTCCTTTTTTTTTCTGCCACAACCTGCTCTTTGGGTGCAGATCCCAAAGTCTCTTGAGTAGATGCTCTGGCCTTAGACATTGGAGCTCTCTTGGCAGGAACCTTTTGCTTCATTCCTGGCTTGGTGGCAGCAACTGTGCCATATTCCTTCTTCAGGACTTTCCTCTTTGAGGTGGTTTCTTCTTCCTCAGCCACATAGTCCTCATCCTCTGACTCTGAGGTTCTTTTCTTGCTGGCCCTGGTCGCAGCCTTTGGCAGATTGCTTGGTGTGCTACTGCTGCCATCATCTGAGCTGCTAGAGGGACTAGTGCCCTCACTCAAGTGAACCTGCTCCTCTCACTTGTTCTGACTGTCACTCTGATCTGACATGATGCGAACATCGACAGTAGACCATGTGAATAGATTATAGATGAGGTAGAGTGGATGAGCATGACAAAATACAGAGGTTTTTTTGCAAAAGAATGAATTAACAACTTAGTTTTAGTTTTCCACAGAAAGCATTTCGGATCTACCGATTTGCAAACTTGGTGATACCGAAGCAGCTTTTGGAACCTAAACTAGTGAACACGGTCAGACCGAGTCACAGTTCGGTGGCACCGAGACTGCTAGGGTTTCATAAAGTGCTGAACTCGGTCACACCAATTTGCAATTCTCGGTCAGACCAAGAATCACATGTGCAATGGCCTGAGCCAAATCGGTGGAACCGATTTCATCAACTCGGTCGGTCCGAGATGATTTCGGCGGAAACCTAACCCTAAATTTTCAATTCACGACTAAACTACGGAGTGTTTTCGATGGATAGAATGGTTTTAATCGTGGCAAGATTCATGGCAAAGCAATGTGCTGGGGAATCGGAGTTAGAACAGCACAAAGTTCAAGTCCATACCCTAGTTCGGCGATGAACTAGCTACGGCGGCAACGGCCGGGATGATTCCCGTTGACGGCGGCGGAGACCAGCGGCAGGAGGCAACTGGCGACGAGGAGGACGATCCGGAGACCCAGGAAGGCAGAGCAGGCTAAGCGCGGGCGAGGAGGTTCGTAAAGTTTTCCAAATTTTGACCTGTGGATATATATATATAGCCTGACCCTGTCGGTGTGACCGAGTGGAACAACTCGGTGGCACCGAGATTCATAACTGCAAGCAGTTACTGAAACTCGGTGTGACCGAAAAGTTCGAATCAGTTGCACCGAGATTGAAAACCTAGATCGACTTAGTGATCTCGGTATGACCGAAATGGATGAATCGGTCAGACCGAAACACACAAAGAAGTTTTGGAAGTTTAAGTCTATGACGAATCGGGGACTCCGAGTGCTCCTCACACAGAGTGGTTCGAATCTGACTTGATCAAACTTTGTGATGCAGCATGAATAGAGTTTGAGACGAGAAAATCATAGATAGCTAGAGAAGGTTCTTAGGCATTCTTGTCCATCCACTTGGCCAAAAGAAAAGGAAACCAATCAATCAAAACAACAAGTGGATGTCCTCGAATGAGTAAATTATGCAACCAACGTGCTCACACAATAAAATGGCAAAGCATGCACAACCAATTCTAGCATCTATCAAGCAATTGGCGATGACTAGGTCATCTATATATGAGTATATTGACTTAGGAATCAAATGAGAACATTTGATCATAGGTCATACTCATCGTTTAAGCACAAGTGGGGTTACCACTTTTACATAAAGCGTTGTTGTTTTCACACCATTAGAGTTGCATTAACTCAATTGTTAGAGTAAAGCTCCCCCTACATGTGAGATCCCCCCTTAAGAGGGATGAACTAACCTTGGGTTTTGTCGATGATGACTTCATGTGGGTGTTGAAGATGTGGATGCTCTAAGTTGATGTAGATCATTCGGAGCTATCCTTTGGAGTGAGTTGCACTTTCAATACCTACACGGGTTAGTCCCACAAGGAACAAACAAGGATATCCATAGACATAGAGTGATGCACACACAAGGTGATGTCTATGAGAGCATTAGCTTACCTTGTCCCTTGTCTTACCAACAAGAGGGTTTGTGACTCCTTGAACTATTGCAAGATGTGGAAGTTGATTGCACTTGTTCTTGCCAAAATGATAAGAGTGAAGTATGTTGGCAGAGTCACCCTCAAGAACTCTCTAGTTCTTCTTCTTCGGGATCCACACCATCTTGATGGGAATCCTCGGAGTTGTAGTTGTACTTGATGAAGTGGAACTTGATGTAGTCTTGGGAACCCACTTGACCAAGGCCTTAGGAGCTTCTTCAAATACATCAATTTCCTCTTGAAGCTTGTCCTTGCCTTTTTGCTTGTGGTCTTGTGGTGGAAGATCATCTTGAGCTTGTGTACCTTTGAAAGAAGTAGGATCATACTTCTCTTGTTGAGGAACAAACTTCGTCTTGGGGTATTGATCTTCTTCCCACTCAACTCCATTGGCATTGAACTTTCGTTCAAAACCAATACCTTGATTCTTCCGGTGCCTTCCTTGCTTGCGTACAATTTCCTCGAATTGCTTATTCCCGGCAAGGCTCTTGTAAACACCTTTCTCTATGATTCCCTTCAATAAGCTATTTTCTTGCTCAAGTGTAACTTGGCTAAGAGAATCATTAGTGGAATCAAGAGAAATACTAGAAACAACAATATTGGATTTAGCATGATTATTGTTACTACTAGAGGAAGAATCTTTCTTGTTCTTGTTACTAGACTTGACTTGAGGCATGTAGGTGGATAAGAGTAAACGCTTGGCAATGTAAGAAGAACTTTTCTTGCGAAGATCATCATTGATTGCCTTTAAGAACTCATGCTCTTGCTCAAGGTTGAGCTTCTCAAAACGTAATTTCTCATGAGTCCTTAAAAGTTCTCGATGATCTCCTAAGATAGTTTCATGAGCTAACTTAAGAGTGTTTAGTTATTTAGTTAGAGACTCAATCTTCTCCTTATCATTGTCATTCGTTTCATCATAGTATTCATCACTATAGTTGTCAACAAGTAAATCATCATCACCTAACAAGTCATCTTCATCACTATTGAAATCAACATACTCGGGGTGTGATACCTTTGGACCTTTGGCCATGAAGCATCTTCCAATTCCTTCATTTGGTGAATCAAAAATGTTGTAGGAGTTGGTTGACACAAGTGCTAGACCGGCAACACCTTCATCTTGAGTATATTCGGAGTCGGAGTGATAGCTTCTCTCTGAGTCATTGTCGGAGTCGGAGCCGGATACCCATTCACCAACATGAGCTTGATGTCTTCGTTTTGTGTAGCTCCTTGATGACTCGTCCTTCCTTTCTGAATCCTTGCTTCTCCGAGAGGGTCTTCGTTCATATCGATCATCCCTACTCCTTCTCTCCCTTGATGGTGATTCTTCTCTTCTACTTCTTCTTTTTGGAGAATCTTCTCTTCTCTTGTGGGGAGTCGTACACTCGTTGGAGTAGTGTCCGGGTCTTCCACAATTGTAGCAGTTTCGCTCTTGACTAGAAGATCTTTTTTCATTGTAGGACCTTGACTTGGAACTTCTCTCTTTGCTTCTATTCTTGTAGAACTTATTGAAGTTCTTCACCATTAAGCTCAATTCTTCATTGAAGGTTTGTTTCTTACTTGATGATGTGGGGGCTTCACATGAGGCTTTGTAAGCACCACTTGACTTGTTATGGAGCTCCTCCTTATCCTTGAGTGACATCTCATGAGCAACAATTCTTCCAATGACTTCCGTTGGCTTGAGATCTTTGTAATTTGGCATCATTTGGATCAATGTGCATACGGTATCGTATTTTCCATCCAAGGCTCTTAGGATCTTCTTTATGATGAATCTGTCGGTCATCTCTTCACTTCCTAAGCCGAAAATCTCATTTGTGATAAGAGCAAGCCTAGAGTACATTTCAGCGACACCTTCACCATCCTTCATTTTGAACTTGTCAAGTTGACTTTGAAGCACATCCAACTTGGATTCCTTGACGGAGTCGGTACCTTCGTGCATATCGATCAAAGTATCCCAAATTTCCTTTGCATTCTCAAGACGGCTGACTTTGTTGAATTCTTCGGGGCACAATCCGTTGAGGAGGATATCACAAGCTTGAGCATTGTATTGTAGCATCTTCAACTATTCCACGGTAGCTTCACGATTCTGTTCTCTCCCATCAAAGAATTCACCTTGCAAGCCAACACACACAATAGCCCAAACGGCGGGGTTATGTCCAAGAATATGCATTTTCATCTTATGCTTCCAACTAGCAAAATCAGTACCATCAAAGTAAGGATCTCTACGGTGGTAATTTCCCTCGCTAGACGCCATACTCTCCTAGGTTGTGAAACCAAGGCTATGACCACCAAAAGCTATGGAAATCAAAGCAAATGGAGACCAAAGCTCTGATACCACTTGTAGGATCGAAAGTATGTCTAGAGGGGGGTGATTAGACTACTTGACCAATTAAAAATCTATCCTTTTCCCAATTTTAGTCTATGGCAGATTTTAGCTATCTTAGCACAAGTCAAGCAATCTTAATACAATTCAAGCAAGCATGCAAAGAGTCTATGAGCAGCGGAAATTAAAGCATGCAACTTGCAAGAATGTAAAGGGGAGGGTTTGGAGAATTCAAACACAATTGGAGACACGGATGTTTTTGTCGTGGTTCCGATAGGTGGTGTTATCATACATCCACGTTGATGGAGACTTCAACCCACGAAGGGTAACGGTTGCGCGAGTCCACGGAGGGCTCCACCCACGAAGGGTCCACGAAGAAGCAACATTGTCTATCCCATCATGGCCATCGCTCATGAAGGACTTGCCTCACTAGCGGTAGATCTTCACGAAGTAGGCGATCTCCTTGCCCTTACAAACTCCTTGGTTCAACTCCACAATCTTGTCGGAGGCTCCCAAGTGACACCTAGCCAATCTAGGAGACACCACTCTTCAAGAAGTAACAAATGGTGTGTTGATGATGAACCCCTTGCTCTTGTGCTTCAAATGATAGTCTCCCCAACACTCAACTCTCTCTCACAGGATATGGATTTGGTGGAAAGAAGACTTGAGTGGAAAGCAACTTGGGGAAGGCTAGAGATCAAGATTCATATGGTGGGAATGGAATATCTTGGCCTCAACACATGAGTAGGTGGTTCTCTCTCAAAAAATGTGTATTGGAAGTGTAGGTATGTTCTGATGGCTCTCTCCACGAATGAAGAGTGGGTGGAGGGGTATATATAGCCTCCACACAAAAACTAACTGTTACACACAATTTACCAATCTCGGTGAGACCGAATTGAGAAACTCAGTCAGACCGATTTAGCAAACCTATTGACCGTTAGGATTTTCGGTGGGACTGAGATGCAACTCGGTAGGACCGATATGGTTCGGGTTAGGGCATAACGTAATCTCGGTGTGACCGATTACACAAACTCGGTGGGACCGATTTTGGTAATAAGCTAACCAGAGAGTTGGTCAGGTAAACTCGGTGGGACCGATTTGCTCATTTCGGTGGGACCGAAATGTTACAAAAGGGAAACAGAGAGTTTACATTGCAATCTCGGTGGGACCGATCGCTCATCTCGGTAGGACCGAAACGTTACGAAGGGAAACAAAGAGATTACAACCCCATCTCGGTGTGACCGAGATTCCTATCGGTGAGACCGATTTGCCTAGGGTTTGTGGCAGTGGCTATGACATCTGAGCTCGGTGGCGCCAGATAGAAAGAATCGGTGGGGCCGAGTTTAACTTTTGATTTAGGTCATATGTGGATGTGGGAAGGTAGTTGAGGGTTTTGGAGCATATCACTAAGCACTATGAAGCAAGAACCTCATCAAGCAACACCTTATCCCTCCTTGATAGTATTGGCTTTTCCTATAGACTCAATGTGATCTTGGATCACTAAAATATAAAATGTAGAGTCTTGAGCTTTGAGCTTGAGCCAATCTTTTTGTCCTTAGTATTTTGAGGGGTCCACTTTCCTCATCCATGCCATGCCATTCATTGAGCTTTTCCTGAAATATTAATCTTGGAATAGCATTAGCTCAATGAGCTATATGTTGTTAGGAATTACCAAAACCACCTAGGGTTAGTTGCACTTTCAAGTACCTATTGTCCTATCGTTGTCCTTACATTCATACCTGGTGGATTATGTGACATCATTGTGCATTATAGCTTGCTTACCCACTGTTCGCTCCAAATAATCAGATCTATATTAATGCTTAAATTAATGTAGAATAAACCCAATGCCTATGAAGAAATTTAGTTCTGCATTGTTCTTGTAAGTATCTGTTGTCCTTCATCACTGTATTTATATTTGTCAGCTAGTTCTCTGTACACTTTGCAGCTTATTTTCCCTTATCCTCCATTTTTCTACATATCAAATCTACATTACTCTTGCCAAAATATTGAATAAAATCAATGTTACTGAAGAAGTTTAGCTCCGCATTGCTCTTGTCAATGCCTTCTGCCTATATGCTGTATTTACATTTGTACTCTGCATCTTAAGTTAAATAATCGCCATTTGTTCCGATATTTTCACATCTATATTTACTCTTAACAAAATGTAGAATAAAGGCAATACTCTTGAAGAAGAGTGTGCGGTAAACTTCTTGAATTGCCCCCCCCCCATCAATATGGACAAGGCCTTTATAGAGTCTGTCTTCACTACTAATGTAAGTTTGTCCTCCTCGAGCCTTCAAACTTTGTTGTTTATATTTGGATAGCTATGAGTGCAAATGTTGTTTATTTTTGTCGTCTGCATCAAATTGCTTGTTCAATGTTTATAAAGTAGAAGTACACAAATATAAGTTTGTCCTTCTCAATTTCAGTCTTTAGTTGTACAATCTAGTTCCTTATTTGTATCATGTAAATTAAACTAAACATAGCAAGTTATCTTCTTTAGCACTATGTGTATGCTTGTGTTCTTGATCTGTAATCCAGTGGTGTGGTGAGACTACCAACAACAACACAATGTCATATCCTGCTATGTCTCAACTATGAACAATGCCATATTATATTAATGTTATTTAAATCGTGTCTCTTTATTTATCAATCTGAAATGGTATAAATTGACAGTGCACTCACCATTCATGCTTATACGTTGTTTAGAACTACATCTATGCTTGTGTTCTTGATCTGTAATCCAGTGGTCTGGTGAAGCTGACCGCTCCAGCACAATGCCATTTCCCACCGTCTTAACTATGAACAATGCCTATTATGTTAATGCTATTTTAAACCGTGTCTCTTTATTTCTGACAAAGAAATTAGATGAATTGACAACGCTGATGCTTATACATGCAAAACCTATTATCTACCTACTTGTTTCTCTTCCAGGGTGACAACACTGTTGCTAGGAAGAACTACCACAATGATAGTGAGACGAACCCATTGTTTGTCCCTCTAACACATATTCCAGAGGAGAAGGCAACACATATTGAGGGTAGGGATACAACCACGAAGTCACATCTTGATGTAGTGTCAAACTTACTCAGTGACACAAGCTCGATGAAGTCGCCGCCTGAATCTGTTCGACTTCTTCAGTCTGAAATTCAAACAGAAATACATGCTTCCGCTCAAATATGACTGGAACTCCAATCTCTATGCAAGATTAACCGTAAGTGCAAGAAGTTTATTGATGCTATGCAGTTTAAGTTGGTGGATATGAGCGCCAAAGAAGCGCAGTCTCATCAGGTTGCTAAGCTGCTTGTGCTGCAGCTCCTAGGCCAGGCTAACCTTTCTTTGAACTGTGTTGAAGTGCTGTTGGTTCTGTCTATTATTTTGTCCGCCTGTTAACTTCCACTGGTGGCAACCTGCCCAGTTTATGTAATCTGCTGCCTGGTTGCCCTTTATTATCACTTGCGGCAAACTTTGATGCCGAGGGAATGTAATATGCTGTAATTTCTTTGTTGTATAGTCTAGGTTTATTCTTGGTCGGTATGTTGTAATTTAGGCCGAAAGGTTCAGTGGATCTCAGTGTTGTCGGTCTTCAGGCCGGCCCGGTACTCATATGGGCCAAAACCTGGGCCTATAATCATCTTGGGCCATTAGCATGTCTAAACCCATAGTTGTTTCCCGCCTTTAACAGGTCGAGTAAAGTTCTGTCCAGCTGTGCCAGAGAATACCATGGGCTTTTAACAGGCTAAAACCTAGATTGGGCTAGCGTTGAGCCGAAAAATTCACGGGCCAATACAGGCCGAAACTGCCTAAGGCCCATGTTTGGCCCAAATAGGACGAGCAGTTAACAAGCCAAAATATATCTCGGGCTTGTTTGGCCCAATAAAATTATGGGCTTTAAGCAGGCCGGTATCTACGCGGGACATAGGCCTAAAAATGTCACGGGCCATTACCAGATGGGTTGTAAGCAGGTCGGATTCAACGCGGGCTTTAATTAGGCCCAACTGTTACATGGGCCATTAACAGGCCGATAGGCCAGTTGGGCTAAAATTTATCCCCGAAGACTACGGGCCGTTAAGAGGCCTAAAGTTACTTCGGACAAGAAATATCCCAGTTTCTGCATGGGCCGTTAAATGGCCTAAAGTTAAACGGGCCGAGAACGTCCCAGATGCACCATGGGCCGCTAACAGGCCGAAACTATTATCGAGCCAAACTGGTAAACGGACATTTAACAGGCTGAAATACAAACCTGTCTTAGTATGGGCCCAAAAGAACAGTGGCCTATTAACGGGCCTGATTCGATATGGACCGTAATTTGGCCCAAAACACGGCAGGCTGTTAATGGACCAGCCCACTAGTGTCTGAAAAAACATGGCGGGCCTTTAGCCGGGCCGGCCTTTTCACTGGAATGGACCTCTATTGGGTCGTGTCACGTGTCGACATATCATAGGCGCCTCTTGTCCAATGAATGGATGACATCTGTCCGAACGTTGAGCCAACACGTGTTTTCTCCGGCCAATGAGAATTTTACACGTGGAAAATCTCCATTGGTCCGGGCTGTTAATGGGTTATCGGATCCAAAACCGGACCTGATAGCTTAACGGCGACCCGTTACGGTCGATGCCACGTGTCGGTCACCCTTGACGAAAGCACTTCTATGACGTGCAATTTATCGTCATGGAAGTGGACACTTCCGTGATGATAATTTTGGTAATGTCATGGAACGCTTCTACGACAGCACAGGTATTATTATCTTGATTCTGTCATAAAATCGTCATGCATGTACATACATGACAGAAAACATGACCTACTATGACAAACACGTATAATCACAGAAGTGTATTTTTTTGTAGTGTTTACATTCTTGCAACTTACATGCTTTACTTTCCGCTACTCATATACTCTTGCCATACTTGCTTGAAATGTATTGTGAATGTTTAAACTTGTGCTAAACTCCACCTTAACTTAAAGAAATTAAACACTGCTACTTTTTCTCATTGAGGGTCTAATCATCCCCTCTAGACACCTCTTCTCGGTCCTACACTGTGCTAACGCTTGTTTTATGTGATTACTTAGTGGCTGAGCAACCTCGATGTGTGCCTCTCCGTGCCTTGTGGTGCCGTTCGGATGCTAGCATGTGTAAAGATAAAGATTTATTTTTATCAATGGGTGTTGACAACTATAGTTTTTTTTTTCATGCTGTAGCATGATACATTGTGTTTGCACATACGTTTCTCACTAAATTTAAATATATGCATTAATATTTTTTCTCCGTTGCAATGCACAGATATATGTACTAATTTACTATAAAATCATCGTAGGTCATTAAATTTTTATATAATCTTCCTCACAAAAATAAATAAATATATACAATCTGTTGGAGATGCTCTGCCGAACCAAGGACTCGATGGTACTAGAACCAAGGACTCGATGGTACTACATGCCGTATGTCCTTTCCTTTCCGGCCGAAGAAGATTGTCATTATAACTCGAGCACGGCCTATAAAAGGGGAGTTCGAAAGCTGTTTTAAAAAAGGAGTTCGAAATAATAACGAAGCGTATCTAAAATTAGCCGGGTCGTTGTCGATCACCGCGCGGCCAAAGCTTTTCGCAGCATATATCATCATCCGGCCTTACCCCCTGCCTTCTCCCCTCCCCCTTCCCGGATTCCCACCCTCCACCTCCAAACGCGCACGCGTCCACGAATAAAGGCCGAGGGCGGCGAGCCAGGCCCAATCGCCAAAAACCCTAGCGCCGATCCGATCCGATCGAGCTCTGCCTCCCCTCCCATGGCGGCCCCCCCGAGCCAGGCGAGCCTCCTGCTCCAGAAGCAGCTCCGAGGTACGGATCCGCCCCCCTCGCCCTCTCCCCCTTCTCGCCCCACGATTCGTCGCGATCGCGCGCTGATCCCTGTTCCGGCGTGCCCTGGTTGTTGCAGATCTAGCGAAGAACCCCGTGGACGGGTTCTCGGCGGGGCTGGTGGACGACGGCAACGTGTTTGAGTGGCAGGTCACCATCATCGGCCCGCCGGAGACGTTATAGTGAGCCCCCATCTTTTACGCTGTATAATTCTGATTGCTGCAGAGATATGACTCCCGTGTTATGCATCGTCTTGATCCGTGAGTGTGTGTTGTAGTCGTGTTGAGCTCCGATTGGTTTGCATGGGGTGAGGTGTGGGAATTGCATGTTTCGACGCTGATCCGCAGCGCTTACTGATGAATTTAGTCACAGTGGGTTGCCCATGTATCTAGGTGTCACTCTGTGGGATTGCATAGTGGTTGCTATCCCGGCATTATGTCTTCGTGGTGCTACAATTGAATGAATAGAAGGGTTCCCAGAAGCTATGACAGTGTTACTGACGAGTTGTAAGTCGAGACGGGCATTGTCCATCTTTGTCTACGAACAAATAGGCTATATCAGTTCGCGAAGCTCACTAAACATAGGAGGGCAGCAAAGTCTCTGGGTGGGGAAGCTTGTAAATATGTGTCCCTCTTGAATAACACTAATTTGCTTCAAACGGATTAATTTTGAGGTACGAACGACGATGAGAAACAGTTCTGTGTAATTCTTACGACTTTGCTAGATCATTTGGACATAAAATATTTAACTAGGACTTCAGCAACTGACATATGACACAAACTATAAAATTCAGAACCTCCCTTTAGAAGGCATTAAATTCTGGAGCCATAAGTTCTCTGTGATCTCTTGTTTTGATAAAATGTAGTTTTGAAAAGGACTAGGCATATGGAAAGAATATTGCAATTCCTAACAATTTTGTACTTGCTTGTTTGCGAAAATTTAAGGATGTGGATTTCATCCTCAAATCTAGTCCTGACTTTTCAGATGTGTCAATGAAGCTGACTTTTCCTCGAATGAAACGTAGTTAGGACCGAAGGATGATAAAACATACTTAGGAGTCTTGCTATAGTGATCTGGAGAGTTCGCATTAAAGATATCTACCAATGAAACAGACATTTAAGCTTACACATTTCTCTGTTTTCATGTATTTGAAATTAAAAGGGTGTTTTGTATACAGTGATGGAGGCTACTTCAATGCAGTAATGACCTTTCCTCAGGATTATCCCAACAGTCCTCCATCAGTAAGGTTTACTTCTGAGATGTGGCATCCAAACGGTGAGCTCTTTCTAGCTCTCTCTGATTCTATGTCATCATGTCCATGAGCTCTTTGCTAGTTCTCTGACAGTGTTTGTGGTGTCGAATTCGCAGTCTATCCTGATGGGCGTGTGTGCATTTCTATTCTTCATCCACCTGGTGATGATCCGAATGGTTACGAGCTTGCAAGTGAACGGTGGACACCAGTGCACACAGTAGGGTTCCTTCTAGCCGCCCATAAGTACTTTTAGATATAATAATTATATGAAGTCTGAAATCTATTAACCTTCCACCCTGCTACAAAACCTGTATAGACCAGAAATTTAGAAGAACTGCTGCTTTTTAATCAAAATATATCCAAGGTTATCATCTGCATTATTGTAAAAAAAAGCGGTTCCAGGCTGCTTTTTGTTTAGTGGTGGGACCTGTTTCCAGTTGTTAGGGTTCTGATCATCCAAAGTGTTTAAACCTAGTGGCAGACCAGCTCTTTGCCCCTTTTGAAACAGAATTTTGCTGATAAGTTGCAACTTCTGAGTTCAACCAGGTTACAAGACTATTTGTTTTATTATTTTAACATGTCTCTTGCAAAATAATCCTGAAATCATCTTATTGTACAACCAAACAGATTGTATATTTGGTCAAATTTTTTGATTTGAACACCAACTTGCATGTAGTCTTTTCCTAATTTTGTGTGTGTTCATAACATGCAGGTTGAGAGTATAGTTTTGAGCATTATTTCGATGCTCTCTAGTCCAAACGATGAGTCTCCAGCAAATATTGAAGCGGCTGTAAGTGTCCTTGTCATTTATTACAGGCTATCCTCTTTCTCAGTGTGCTGGACGCATCAAATGGTTTAAACATTATTCCATTCTCATGTGCCTTCGTTGCAATGTTGAAAATCAGCATTTATCTGATCTGCAGTAGCATGTTTCAGTTTTGCTAACTGCTGAAGATATACATTATTGCTAGTTTATCATCCAAAATTCCTTTATCCGCACATTGCCTGTGAATAAGTATCTTCAGTTTCTCTTCTTTTCTTTTTATTGCTAAGTTGCGGAATAAAGCATGTTGTTGTCGCAGGTAGCATACTGTTTTCTACTGGTAGTATTAGCCAACATTTGGTGTGATTGCTCTTAGATTTTCTAGTATTTTTTGGATCATTATTTAGTTTGTGCATCTGGTGAACTCGCTTTGGTTTCTAAAGTTATGCAATGAATTTTGACGTGCAGAAGGACTGGAGAGAAAAGAGGGCCGAATTCAAGAAAAAGGTGAGGAGCCTTGTTCGCAAATCTCAGGAAATGCTCTGAAAAAGGAGGATCATCCGGGGGAGTCCACAAGCGCTGCAATTCTCTTGCTTTCACCAAATGGGGCACCTGATGCCAGCACTCGAACTTCTCCCCTGTTTATTTTCCGTTCAGCGTCGGTCGAATGGTGATGTTGGTCTTGTCTCTCCGAGACACTTGGGGTGCTGCCTATTATGAACTCTCGATTGTATTGTGGCATGGAGTTGGTCAATGTCAAGAAGTATTTTCGTGTGATGCCACTTAATCGTAGTCATCGCCGTGAACCTCATAAAAAAGAAATTGGCTGTTCGTTGAATTGATCCTTACCCAAGAATCTGCCCGCGACATGGTTATTCTGAATGTTAGCTCGTTCAGTGTATAACTGGTATTAATTGTACTTGATGTTAGTAGTACCTATGGCGATGATAGGCGCTGGCGTGACGGCTCAAAAGTTTCGGCCTTTCGCGCCCCAGCCACCCGATGCACTCAGTAGGGTCCTTTCAGGAAAAAACGCCCCCCTCTCGCAGTGTGCGCTCCTGTCGAGCTCGACGCTTGCCGCTTCCCCTCGCTGGTTTACTCGCCACCGATGCTCATCGTCGTCAAATCGCAACAAAAAACAGTTGTGCAGGTGCTGCCGACCCGTTGCAGCATTAATGGCGTCGTTGCTTATAGCCAAAGCCGGTGGTAGCAAAAAATTGGACTGGTTCCAGCAAAACAAAAATATAGTGATAGCAAAAATACGCTGGTTCTAGCACAAACCCCACATGGTTGTAGCAAAAATGGATACTAATTCCAGCAAAACACAAAGCCGGTGGTAGGAAACAGAATGGCTGGTTCGAGCCAAATCCAAAGATCGGGGTAGCAAAAAAGTCCTCTGGTTCCAGCAAAAAAAATGTGATGGTGGTAGCAAAAATGGATGCTAGTTCCAGCAAAAACAAAGTTGATGGTAGCAAAAGAAATTGGGCCGGTTCCCTCGGAACAATTATTGTCATCCCATGGTCCACCATCGTCGTAGCTTCTGTGATGCCGGTTGTAGCTTCTGGACAACCGGTTGCAGCTTTTCTACGACCGATAGCAGCAAAAACCTCGCCACGCACCACAACACCGTCAGTGGCCGCAGGCGATGCTGTGGCCGGTCGCAGCAATTTCGTGACCCAGGAGAGAAAGGAAGAAGAAGTTGGTGACAGAGGCTACATGAAGACGACAAGGTTCGATTGTCGAAAGAGATCGGGGTGAGCAACGGTGGAGGCCGATTCCCGGCAACGATGCTCAATTTTTGGCCACGGAGTTTGATCTCGCACGAGTTGGTTAAGGAAAATTTTCCTCCCGCCATGCCCATAAAACTATGGAGCACACTCCAAAAGTATCACCCAAGTGCTCCAAATATGAAGACTGAGAGATCAAATATAAAGGGGCCACCAAATAATGTGGCGAAGAAGGCAAGTTTGGCTTTTCCAGAGTGTTTCTTTTACTAATATATCCTTCATGTTACGGTATTATATGGGGGTAGGAGGTATATACCTATTTTGCTAGAGTTGCTTTTATACACAAACCTGTATAACGCATCCAGAAATATGCTCCGTGTGCTTATGCCTCATCTCTTCATTGATGCAAGTTTGCCAGAGGATGTATGGTTTGCCCATAGAGTAGTTTTCTTTTTTGACCAAATTGCCCATAGAGTAGTTGTTTTGGCAGTCCAGCGGCTTTTAATAAGAGGATGATGGTAACGGCATGGTTCAGTGACAAAAGAGATATGGTATGTAGCAAGCTTTGTTTCCAAATGACAGAAGTGGTTCCGTGGTGTAGTTGGTTATCACGTCAGTCTAACACACTGAAGGTCTCTGGTTCAAACCCGGGCGAAGCCAAAATTTTTGTCTGGAGTCATCATATTTTTTGTACTTTTTCTTTTCGAAGTATTTTTGGTGTACGTTGCATTCATGCACATTTGGAAACGAAAGTAAATCGTGTGACCTGTACAAAATGACATACTGGAGCAACATACAAATCCATTGCAAAACTAACCATGACATTTTTTAAATAGAATTCTTGATTGATTGTAGTTACTTTTTCTCTCTAAAAAAAGAAAAGATTGTATTACTTCTTAATGGAACATGTTCCGCCACAAGTCATGGATATGTAATTTCATATTTGAGGAATGAGATGTTTTCATGATCGGAGACGCTAACTGGACTTTAAACTTAGTTATATTTGATGTTGATTTTTTATTTATTTAGTAAGGCAACGACATGCATTTGAACCAGAAAATGGGAATAAATTTATACATTTGGACATGAAAATTTACTAGGGTCCATGGTATATCAGGAGACGTACCATACTTATACCTTTACAGGGAAGCTGGAGCCCTAACACTAGCAAACAAAAAATTACCGCAGTATTTCCTCCTAATATCAGTCTGCCATAACCCCTCACTATTCTCTAGTTTCCAAAACCATTTACTTAATAAGCAAAAAATCATTACTTGAAGGTCAACTACCCCCAAATCCCCCTATCTATAGGTTGGCACCCACCTTTCCAGCACATAAGGTTATATTTATTGGACTTATCATCCTCCTGCCAAAAAAAACTTCTCATCTAGAATTCCAACTTATGTAAAGGTCCTTTAGGCAAAATGGACATTGAAATCATAAAATAAGGTACTAGTTAAACAAGTTCTAAGCAAGATTAATTTAACACCATAGCCCAGAAAGTTACCCTGCCAAGTACCCAACTTTTTATCCATTTTACCCCATGTTCCAATCACTATTCCTTACTTTGACATTATGTGGAGGAATACCTAAATATATAATGGGTAAATCACCACTTACACAAGTAAAAATGTCTCTAACAAATGTTCTCTATCCTTAGCCTCACCAAAACAACAAACTTCACTTTCATCAAAATTAATCTTCGTACCTAAAAAATGTTCAAACAAGCAGACAATATCTTTTATATTTCTAGTGCTAGCTAGATCAATGTCATCCATATACTGTATCATAGTAAAGCCTTCTTCTATTAACCTAGACGCGACACCTCTAATAAGTTGTTCTCTAGCTCTACTCACTAAAATATGTAGAACATCAATAGCAATATTAAATAAGATGGGGGAAAGAGCCCCCCCCCCCCCCCCCCATTAATCCTTTACATGTCCTAAAATACTTACTCACATCTCACATGACCATTTACCATTACTGCAATGCCACCGCTTTGAACTATCCGCTTAATCCAATTAATATATTTAACAAGGAAACCTTTCATCTCAAGAACACAAAATATAAAACCCTAGTTAATTTTGTCATATGCTTTCTCAAAGTCTATCTTAAAAAGAACCATGTTATCTTTCTTCTATGAATCTCACGTAAAACTTCATGTAAAACAAAATAAATCTATTCTTAATAAAAGCTACCTGAATAGGATCAATAATATTCAACAGTTCCGTTATTAATCACCTTAGTAATACAAATGGGTATATACATCTTAAGCATATTAGCCCTAGAGCATTTAGGAACTAAAGTAATCACACCATAATTTAATCTAGCCAAATCGATCCTCCCATAAAAAATCATTGAATAATTGAAAAAGAACCTTTCCCAACATATTCAAATAATGATAATAAAATTCTACTGGGAAACCATCCGGACCAGAAGGTTTATTATGATTCATTTGAAATAAAGCAACTCTATTTTTCTTCTAAACTAAACTCAACCACTAATTTATCTCTATCCACATCATCTAACACACAGAAAATTGGAACTTCCAAGCAAACAAATCTTCCACTATTTTCAGTCCCAAACAACTCCTTATAAAAATCAGTAGATGTTTTAACAAGTTAGCATCCCTTCTACCCCCTTCTTTTCGAGATACAATATGATTTCTTCTCCTCCTACCATTTTACTTTCGCCATAAGATAAGAAGAAGGAGCATTACGCGATAGAAGATCTCGCTCTTGAGCTCTTTGAATCCACTTAACCTCCTCATCCCTAACAATTCTATTGAGCCTCACCTTTGAAAAAAAATCTCAGACTATACTTATGAGCAAAAAAATCTAAAAGTTCACTCTCTCTATCTATCTTGTCAGTGTCTTCAGTTAATTACATGGATGTGTATGGTTTTTTTACTTTCTTTCTTCACATGTACGTGTATGCATGTGCATGCGGGCGTGTGTACACATGCGCGCATGTTATGTGTGTACGTGTGCGCGCTTGGGCTTGTGCGTTCATGCGTGTCATGTGCACGCATGCATATCGATATCGTTCATGTGCGTGCGTGTGCGCTGCATGCGTGATATCAATAGAAAATTTAATTCATCTTCGGTGTGTTATATATACATCCGCATGGCGTGATGCCATCGATATGAGATCAATTTTTTTAATCTCCAACGTATACATGGACTACTGTATGACATGTGGAAAAATTATACTAGAGAAAAAATCCACTATATTATATGCTTATTTTTTTAATAAAAATTGCAATTTCTATGCAATTTTTTGTCATCAATTATTTTAAGTTTTTTATTTTCTTTATTCTTTTATATAATACTAATGTTTTTAATCCGTTCCTCCTCAGGAAAACTTCACCTTTTATTTTATCTTAGTTTCTTTCAGATTTTTTTTCCCCAGCCGTAAACAGGTGCCCTTTTTTATCAACAATATGATAACCTATATGTTGTTGTGGGAATGTTTTGCATTACATGTTAATAAAATTTGGTTGTATGAAGCATGCATATTTAGAGTAATATGAGCACTAAAACTGAAAATACATGTGGTTTTCTTGTGTTTGTTTATTGTACAGTTGTAAAATATTTATAAAATAACATAACAGAATTTTTCATGGGTGTTTTCATGTTGACGTGGGCATTTTTTATGCGTAGGGCTAGCTATTTAGATATAGAAGCTACACCTCATTTATGTTTTTTAACCTTTTTTAAAAATAACCATCACGGGGAACAAGGGAAGCGCACCACCTGAATATGGTCTCATTTTGGAAAAATGATGCAGTCTATAAAGAAAAACAAGTTGAAAGCCTAAACATCCTTAGGGGGGCCGAGGCAAGTACATAAAAACACACAAAAAAGGCCAGGTACAAAATTATAACGCAACACAATGATCAGCCTTATAGACATCAGATGGACCTAGGTGGTCGTTCGATGCGGCACATGTGATGTCATAAACACATATAGGACACCACAAGAAACAAAGAGAAAGTTGTTGAGGCAACACATCGCGTCAGAGACAATAGAGAGGCAAACTACGAAGGATACCACTCGAGAAGGACAACACCAAAACCACCGTCAGGGGAAGACCACGGGTAGTCACGTCAAGGAGTCGTGCCATTACCAACCAGTACCATCTACATCCGACAAATCAGGGGAAGGTTGGTCATATCCCTAGAGTGAAAATGAATACATGGAAGGTCTGGCTCGACAAGCGTGCACGAAACAGAAGTACAATTTTACACCAGAAGAGTGATCATTGCCGATGGAAGAGGCGAGAAATAGTGATGATGGTGATGTGACATGATCGTAGAGAGTGCCCCCAATGAAATTATCACTGCACAGGGCTAGTCTTGGCCCAAGGTGGAGTGTAAACGAAGGGCACTATAGAACAATGAGAGGTCCCTTCGGGGACATCCGATAAAACAATGAGAGAAACAACAATAAGGCATACCCACTGGTAGTTGTGTGGAGATTTTCCAGGGCTCACGAAAAATATTGATAAGTTCATCATGCGACATGAAAGAGATGAACGCCACCAACGTGAAAGAATAACATGGATGTGACACCGCTGTCATTGTTGGGCGGAGCCATCGGTGGATTCCTCTCCATCTTCAAACCCGCCATAGAGGGAGAGAGGCATGGAAATGCCACTACTAAGGTGAGATGCGCCACCAAGGAGGCATGGAAATCAATACTTGTGTAGAGCATGCACGAATCCTTGTATTTACCTGCAACGATTTTCTTTTCAATTTCTACGTGTATAAACGATATATTTTTCTTTTCTTTTGGTGTATAAACTCCATATTGTGTAGACTTTTGACGGTGGATTAAGGAAACCCGAGAACGGGCAAAAATCCATCGCCGCCTCCATTCGGCGCCCAAAATTCGCGCTCACCGCCTAAACCGCCCAGAGATCCGCGCTCGACCTCCCACCAGCCAATAACTCTTCCCCACGCGTCTCAATCCTCACCGTCAACCACATCGGACGCCTGAGATCCTTCCACCTCACCGATCCGCGCCCTCACCCCCTCCACCAATCACCCCCCCCCCCCCCCCCCCCCGCGCCCCTCTATAAATCCAATTCCCATCTCATCCCACCGCAAACCATCACCAGCGCCCTCTCCGATCATCGTCCTCCTCCCCGTCGCAACCAGCCAGCCACCTCTCGATCCGTCCGCGATGGCGCCCAAGGCGGAGAAGAAGCCCGCGGAGAAGAAGCCGGCGGAGGAGAAGGCGGAGAAGGCGCCCAAGGGGGAGAAGAAGCCCAAGGCGGAGAAGCGGCTGCCGGCGGCCAAGGAGGGCGGCGGCGGCGGCGGCTCGGACAAGAAGGCCAAGAAGAAGGCCAAGAAGAGCTTGGAGACGTACAAGATCTACATCTTCAAGGTGCTGAAACAGGTGCACCCGGACATCGGCATCTCCTCCAAGGCCATGTCCATCATGAACTCCTTCATCAACGACATCTTCGAGAAGCTCGCGCAGGAGGCCGCCAAGCTCGCCCGGTACAACAAGAAGCCCACCATCACCTCCCGCGAGATCCAGACCTCCGTCCGCCTCGTCCTCCCCGGCGAGCTCGCCAAGCACGCTGTCTCCGAGGGCACCAAGGCCGTCACCAAGTTCACCTCCTCCTAGACGCTCGTCCCCCGCCCTTCTCTCTCGTCTCCTCGCGTTTGATGATCGTCTTGGCCCCGGGGATCGAGGCTCGTAGTTTGTAATTGTTTTCGTTTGTTACAATGAACAATGGATGAATGGAATCGCTACAGATTGGTTGCAATATTTCGTCTCAATTCTCGTTCGATCGTTGTATATCAGAAAGAAATGAAGTTAAAAGAAACCAAATGATCCGTGGATCGTGTGGTGGGTGTATAATTAGTTCGTGGCGTTGTCTTCCGTAGGGTTGAGGAATTCCTTGAGGAGGCCTCCGGGGAGGTCGGAGCCGTAGAGGTGCCCCATCTTGGTCCTCTTGGTCTCGAGGTATTTCTGGTTCTCCTTTGTGATCGGCGAGATCACCGGGACCCGGCCCACCACCGCGAGCCCGTACCCCTTGAGCCCCACGAATTTGGCCGGGTTGTTCGTCATCAGCCGCATCGTGCGCACGCCAATGTCCCTGAGAATCTGAAATGGACAGCGAAATTCACCACCATCAATCATCAAGAACACATCAATCCTTCCCAAGAATGTTAAATCCGCCATGGAGAATTCAAGTACGAACCTGGGCGCCGATGCCGTACTCGCGGGAGTCGATGGCGAGGCCGAGCTCGACGTTGGCCTCCACCGTGTCGCTGCCTTGGTCCTGCAGGTTGTAGGCGCGGAGCTTCTGGCCGAGCCCGATGCCTCGGCCTTCATGTCCGCGTAGGTACACGAGGACGCCGCGGCCGGCCTTCTCGATCAGCTGCATCGCCAGGTCCAGCTGCTCGCCACAGTCGCAGCGGGCGGAGCCGAGGATGTCGCCGGTCAGGCACTCTGAATGCACCCTCACCAGCACGTCTTCTCCATCGCCAATATCACCCTACACATTTGCCACAAACGATAAAGATCGCTGGGGATTGAATCGCACAATCAAACGAGTGGCTCACTGGTTTCTGCTCTGATCGTTCTGTCAGAGAAACACAACAAGAATTTCATTACCTTTGCAACAGCGATGTGCTCAGTTCCATCCAGCTTGGATTGGTAGCAGTAAGCACGGAATAGGCCCCATTTAGTAGGCAAACGAGATACAGCGATCAATTCCACCAGCTTCTCCCTTTTCCTCCTGTACCTGAATTTACAACAACATACCGAAAATGAGATCGTATCAAAAGGGGTATCTGGAGGATGTAATTATCCTAACCTAATCACATTTCATTTCATTTATCTGCTTGATCTTGGAGAGCGGTTCAAACAGTACTATCCAAATCAGAATAAAACAGGTAATAAGTTCACAAAGGCTTCACCTTAAGGCATACTAACCGGATGAGATCAGCGATCGAAACAATCGGGACATCATGCTCCAAAGCCATCTGTTTCAGCGCTTGTGTTGATGCCATCGAGCCGTCCTTCGGGTCGATGATGGTTGAAAGGACAGATACAGGGCGTAAGCCGGCCAATGCGACAAGATCCACCGACGCCTCGGTGTGCCCGGCTCTTTTTAGCACGCCTCCATTCCGGTACTTGAGGGGGAATATGTGGCCTGGCCTTCTGAGATCACTGGGCTTGGAGTCAGGGGAGGCCAGAGCAAGGATGGTCTTTGCCCTGTCTGCAGCTGATACACCAGTGGATATGCCCACTCTCGCATCCTAAATAGATGGGAAAAAACAATGCTTCTAGTTACTTTCTTAAGTAAGGATTACAAACCTCATCAATCAGTGATTGTATAGTCCCTGCAACAAAGGTTATTGATCATAAGATTTTTACCACTGTCACTGTGGAAGCAACAGCTGAAATGTCACCAATTTCCGTGACCGGAGACATCATAGGAAGCATCAACCTTTCTAGGTCCTCTTCCTTCATGCCCACTGAGATGATGCCGGAACCATTTCTGATCATGAATGCAATTGATTCTGGGCTGGCTTGATCGGCTGCCATGATAAGATCCCCTTCGTTGTCACCCTTCTCGTCATCTACGGCAATAACAAACTGGAGAAGAATGAATAGTTAACCTTGTAACTAAAGTCAACTACGTTTGAAAAAAGGTGATAATTCATTTGAAGGCCCTGGATTTTGAAGCAAGCAACTTGCTACATGAAAATGCAGTATATCGAATATCATGATATTGACATTGACATTGTTCATCATATAATTTTGATTACAGCAATCACCTTGCTCACTGGCGATTTGAAAAAAGGCAGTCATTCAGACATCCTTGATAGTCCAAGCATAGCTTTGGAGTCTGCTTTACATGAAGGTACTCAATTACTCATAGTACAAGTTTACAACTACGGTTGCTTGGGAGAATAGGCAAGTGTGATTCATTCATCTTGTCATCTACAAGATGAAATGAATAATGGAGGCTGGAAGGTAGTACAGTTCGGCATATCTTTAAGCACCCCAAAAAAAAAGATGGGCATGATCAAGCAGGGCCTATGTACAAGAGTTACATGAATAAAACTATCTGTGTTCAGAAAATCAGGAATTTCTTTTTCCCTACCTTTCCCTCCCGCAGCGAATTTATAGCATCCTCGATCGAGGAGAAACCCTCCGTCGGTTTATCAGGGTCACCCTCGGCATCACTACTAAAGAAATCTCCTGTTTCTTGAGTGATTTCAGCACCAACAGTTGTGAAGGAAGCACTGGACCCGTTTAGTTCTTGTGAAATGGGCCCATTCTTGTTCTCGTTCAAAGGATCATTTCGACGCCCTGCATCACCAATTGCATAGCACCTTAATCTTAAGCATCCCTTTCTGATAACTGCAAATCCTATACTGTTGAGACTAACAGAGCATTGCTGAAGCCTGCAGGAATCCAAAGTCAGCACAGATGGCAATCACAGAGAAAATTCACGAAATTCTTCGTTCCCGGCAAGATCTCCAGCGACAGAGGAAAAGGAAAGTAAGAATTTTACCTTGCGTTAACAGTGGCATGGGACGACAAGTGTGAGCTCAGAAGAACGCAGTCCATCTGGCGATCCCCGTTAACCGATCTTCTGAAATCAGCTACGAAATATGTTTATATACCTCTATCGCCTGCATCGTCGTGACAAATCTCAGCCTATCGCTTGGACTTATCTGGTCATGTGGATAACAGAAGAAAACCTACGCAAAGGTGTAGCTAAACTGGCCACATGTTTCTGAGCTGCAAGATAGAAGCAGCCACATGGTTCAGGTGATGCCAAGATAGCACATCCTTTTTCCCTTCATTCTTTCCTTGTGGGTCTAGTTAAGGGTCAAATGTAGTAGATGTTGCACCTGAAAATGACAGGCAAACTGTACGCCCTAGCCTGAAATTTTGGATGTTTTCTCCCGAATACGTATAAACGTCTCAGGTCAATGTACTTATTTTTTCACATGAAGCATCGTCGCGGGTCACATTAACGGAATAGAGGTTCAGGTGTCCCAGTAAACAAAAGACTGAGGTTAAAACTTCTTGAGTTGCAAAATTGACCGCCTTCCCTTTCAGAGGCACAATATGGTTACAGGCTCACAGAATTTGCCTACGTTTTACTGAATAAGAAGGTAAATGAGGCTACTGGGCTCGACGATTTGGTAGACTGCCTGCACCTCGAGGGTGGCTGAAGTGAGAAAGAACGTAAACTGATCGGAAGGGAGCTCAGCTTTCTCGAGATCGTAAGACACCATTTGCAATTCAGGATCAGTTCCGAGTCTTAACCATACGAATTCAGAACAACAGAGCAAAGTGCCAACATGGCCGCATTACATCTTCATATCACGGGATTATGGAAAGTCTCAGGATACCCAAGGGCGGCAAAAAAGCTTCGTCGGGCATTGCCAACATGGCCACGTCGAAGCTATGATATGAACATGACAAACTCCACCCTGTCAATGATCGGTAAGCATGAACTCTTAACACATCAGCAACAATTTCTAGTCACAATGATTCTTGAGTCTTGACAAATAATATAGATATCATGTGGAAACATAAGTTTTTAGTCTCTTACAGAATGGATCTCCTAATTAGCGCGTCTAAAGATGAAAAAAAATCTCAGAAACACAAAACAAAGATAAACAATGCTTTTGGTTCTCATAGCCCTTCTGTTTTGGAGTTCTGGCTGACTTTAGGCCCTGCCCACTGTTGGCTGGCACGGGACTTGGTCCATGGATCAAGAGGGGCACACTGGGGTGGCGGTGGAGTCGCAGGTTTGGCCTCTCGAAGTTCATTCTCCCGGTCGACAAACCTGTGTATGACATTGCCAACAGATGTTGAATTCAATCTCACCATGGCATATAGTTTGTTTCTCTGCTGCATGTTCTTTATTGAAAGTCGGTTCATTTACCAGAGTGAGAGAGATGGGAAATCAACTTTTTTTTCATGTCATAACATCACCATTTCTTTGAAAATATTTTTTTATAAGCAAATTCAGACCTCAATCTAATTTTATTATACAATACGAATACACAAAGAGAACTAACTAGCACCATGTAGTGAAAGCACACTACTTGAATGTGAAGACCCAAACATAGTCAACACAAACAGTGAAAGTATTTAAAAAAAAATTAAACTATGATTTTGTGCAGTAAGGTATATGGAGTACAAACATACTCGATGTAAGCCATTGGTGCAGCATCGCCAATTCGTATCCTGGTTCGCAATAGTCTTGTATACCCACCAGCTCGATCCCTAGATATAAGTAGAAAATAACAAAGATACATAAGATATAGCTTGAGAGGTTCTTTTGACCATGCTAACCAGACCAAAATAGAAACCAACCCATAACATAGGTAAAACTTACTTGTAGCGGTACGCAAGCTCTGTGAATAACTTGTGAACGACGTCATCACCCCGAACAAATGCCGAGGCACGTCTTGCGGCATCAAGTGTACCCTATAAAATAATAGAATCTCCATCACCATCAGTATAGCAGGAATTTCAGCGACGGAAGTTCCATGAGAAAGAACTACAGAAATCATGCACTATATCTGGGCATGGGCATTTAAGTCAAGGGACACTCCTGGAATGTGGAATGATATAATTTTCAAGTACACAACAAAATTTTCTGTATGTGAAACCCATTTCGCGTTAACTTCATCGTTACAGGGTGACATTCAGATTTGTGTGAATTCATTTCGGATGATCACCGCTTTAACATCACTGACAAACAGGGTATCCTTGAATTACATACTAAGTTCTTCATGAAAGCAGATCCCGTGAAGTTTCACCCGCACTTGCTTAAACAAACGAATGCTAACACTTAACATCTACCTACTCAGGTAGTCAAAACCTCAGCAATCAAATAAGTTTCCATGAGAGGCTACAACAGGAAACAAGAAACTCATACTCCCTCCGTCCGAAAAAGCTTGTCCCAAGCTTGTTCCTGAAATGGATGTATCTAGCACTAATTTGGTGCTAGATACATCCATTTGAGAGACAAGCTTTTTCGGATGGAGGGAGTATAAGACAACTGCACCTAGGTGAAAGTTCTCTTTCCATACGCCAATGTGTCCAGATCATGCCATTTTCCTTATCGGCATAGCGATTATCAGCAGCAACCATGAATGGCCTCCTACACAGTTTGCGGCACAAGATATCAACCCTGCCAAGGACAACCTATCCACCTAATCAAGATGGCTGGTTTCATTACACCACTCAAGTAAACTTAACCTAAATAGACGCCACTAAACAATCCAATATACTGTCAAAATTCAGTAGTGCAGGCACTGGGGGAGTAGGGCCGGGCGATTAGTGAATACTGAATACTAGTAAACGACTGAAGGACGTACATCTTTGCCGAGCTGCACCATCTGATCTGCTTTCCGCCGCACCTCCTTCGCCTGAAATGGCAAGAAACAACACATAAAAAAGAAGGGCAGAAATTCCCTGGCGCAGACACCCTGCACCCTTCCAAGGTGTTCGACGAAATGCCGGAGTAACATGAGGCAGGAAGCTACCTTGGCGACGGTGGTCTCGATCCGCTCGTGCTTCACCAGCTGCGACACCATCGTCCTGCAGCGAGGGATCGGGAAGGGGCGGGGCATCCATGGCCCGTGGGGTCAGGGAGAGAGCGACGGTGGAGCGGAAACAAAAGGGAGATGGGTGGAACGGCAGGGACGGAGAGATGGATACCTGAGCATGGAGACGCGGTGGGCGGCGTGGCGGCCAAGCTTGCGGAAGTTCCCCATGGCGGCGGCGGCGGCGGCGGGAGCGGAGAGTGGCCGGCGGTCAGCGATCAGACGGGTCTGCCTGCCAGGCTCCGTTTGTTTGGTTCTGACTGTGTGCTTCAGTTATGGGCCTTCAGGGCCCAAAATTAGGACGTTGTTTAGGCCACAATTTCTAACAAGGCCTGTGCTACTGTACAGACGCTTTTCTAAAAAAAGAAGGTTTTCTCTAAAAAAACAAAAAAAAGTGTAAGACTATTTGCTGTCACTCCACATCCACTGACCATCACATTGATTCGCAACTCTGGAAATTGAATCACTTCAAAAATAATTGGCAGTTGAATTGCACAAGCAGCTTAGGATTATCACACTGATTTGCAACTCTGGAAATGAAAATTAACAGGGGTATTTAAGTAGTACTAGTATGTTTCTAGCAACCAAAGTGGAAGAGCAAAAAAAGTTGTTTGATATTGTTTTTTAGCTGCACAAATAGTCCAGTACTTTTTTTCATACGTTAAATAATCTGTCATATTTTTCTCAAATGTCATAGCCATGAGTTGCGCAGCATCTTCACTCAAATTCAGTAAATCTGATAGAGATCACCAGTCTGTTCCAAAGGTAATCAACCCCCAGTAAACTGCTAGTAGTATAATAAATTGCTGTTCCAAAGGTAATCAACCCCCAGTAAACTGCTAGTAGTATAGTAAGTTTGCTGTTCATCTCAGCCAAGCCTCCACAACTGCATCAGCTGCAAGATCCCCCTGGCAACCTGCTCGCCTACTGAATTTCAGCGAAATAATGGCAGCTGAGCTGAACCTATTTCTTTCATGCCCGTTTCTTCCTGCCCCCCTTTCCCAGCTTGGACTTGCGCTGCTTGAACACATGCAGGTACAGCTTCAGCCACAGAAGCGGATAGCACAGCAGCACACCCTGTCACCGCATGTTTGCCAGTAAGTAATCAAGTGAACATTATAATAAAATAAAACAGAGGCAGCAGGGATGCAGGGTGTATTCAGTCTCGCTGATTCGAAGTCGACGTACCACCAGAAAGGAATGGTAGCTCATGGAGAACTTTGCAAAGAAGCCTGAGTAAAGGTCCCTCTCCTTCACAAATGGAAGAGCTTGGTACATAGTCCACACTGCGTGCAGATATAGCAAGGAGAGTAGAGCACACCAGTGTATTATTAGATTAAGGAAGAATGTTTTTATACGCACAATGTGGTGCGAAAAAGTTTCGGAGCTTACTTTCTCCTGGTCCTACCCCGATTGGATACAGCGGGATAAAGGCAGTGTACCTACAGGTAGGAAGTTGTTTGAGATAAAGCGGTATGATCTGAGAACTGAGGTGCAATGGTCTGAAAAACCACAGGGGAGCAGAAAAAATTGTGAACGGGAAGTAATTCACATAGGACATGACTAGTTTATAGTAGGCCATCCATTTTATACTCACAAATAAAAGAGATTCTATGTGCTAGTTCTTTCAGAAAATAATGAAGTCTTATTCTAATCAGTTGAGTTTACGCTGTGAGTTATACTTTAACGTGTTTATGCCGAGCAATGACTCATAAGATAGAGCAGCATTTATAATCAAAACAAAATATAAATGTGAGGATTGACACTGCTAGGGGATGGAACCTGAGGTAAGTCATCCATGCTGGACAAACTTTTAACGTGGTCAGAGCATAGTGAGAGTATCGAATGACCTGCACAATGACAACAATGTATTAAGCGTGGTTCAAAAAACTTCACCTAAAAGGTGGACCTTACGAACTACTCCGTATATCTTGTGAAGATTCTGAATAAGGGCCATTTTTCTACCACTAATTATTCCTAAAGATACCACATACTGCTATGTTTGCTCGTCCGTGTCCCCTAAAAGAGTAATCACTGGTCTATTTTCTCTTAACAACTGAACACAATCAGGTTAATACCTCAAGAAAAACTTTATGAACAGAACAACCCTTCACAGTGACACCATTGATACTGACATTACTGTAGCCATATGAAATTAACTCTATAAACATGGTACAAATTCGAATTAGCCTAGCAACAGATATATGGGTTCAGAGAAGAATCAAAGTTGTATGTTAAAACATGCTTTCAGAGCAGTAACTCGTTATATCAGAGCAATGCATCTTAACATAGCCATCAAGTGGATCACAAACATAAGAGAGTAAAAAAGCAATGTCACTCTCCATTGGTGTGGTTACTGGTGACTTGGTGAGAATAAGACAAATCATAAAAAAGTGAGAAAACGAGAGGTGATTCTGCCACACCTCAGATATGCTCCAAGCCATAAACGTTATGAACACAGAGGGACTGCCCTGAACCTGCATTTGCAATAGCAGACTGAACTTATCAGCCAAACTATACAGAGCTAAAATATATGAAGAGCCGAGAAGTTTGTTAAGGCCGTTGGTTGGTGCGTTGATCCCCACCTCAGGGATTTGCCGGAGAAGGGCGAGAATGAAATGAGTCCTCCCTCCCCATTGCAGGAAAGCAAGAAACGGCGAGGTGGGTACCAATCCTGAACAACCAAACAGCCAACCATCTGGAGTCAATTCATACACATCGATAGTAAGGGGGAAATCCAGGAGAAGACGGGATTAAGTCTAGCTAGTAGTTCATCCCCCCACCGACGGCGGCATGGACCGTTTCAAGAACCGCGCAGGTTTGCAGAAAGCCTACAGAGACGGCAAGAAAATGCGGAGAAACGTTATCAGTCCACACGAAATTCAGAATTCAGATGAGAAAATAGAAATTAGGGGGAGGCGGGAGGGCGCACGCACATATGTGGTCGCCGGCGGCGGCGTACGCGGGGCGGACGGAGACGGGAGGGGCGAGGCAGGGCAGGAGGCGGAGCAAGGCGAGCGACCTGCAGTTCGACGAGGAAGGGGATCGAGAGACGAATTAGTTAGTACAGGCCGGAAGGAATCAAGCGATTAGGGAATTCAACTGTTGTTGCTGCTGCTGCTGCTCGGAGGTGGTTTGGTTACCATCCGATGGCCTGGAGGGAGTTGTAGGCGAGGAGGTAGAGCCGCGAGGGGCGCGCCATGGCCGCTGCCAAGTTTCGTTCTCGCCGCTGGCCGGCGAATTCCCCGAGGCGGCGAGACGCTTCGTGTTGGAACAGAGAGGGTTTGTCCTTAGGATACCAGAAGTGGCTGCAGATGAGTATTGACGGAGCAGTTTCTGTGGCTGAGGTTCTGCGCCGTCGTCGCTCGTCGTCTGTACTGACTGAAGTGGACGGGAGGACTGAAGAAGGGCGATGATGCCTTTCGGCATAATTTGATCAAAAAACGGGTTGAAATTTGAAACTATAATTTCATGGTATTTTTAAATCCAGTTCGGCCAAATTGTGCGAAACTTTTCCAGAACAATAAATATATTGGTGTTGATTTCACAGAAGTTTTCCAAAAAATTGGACACTCATTTTTTTTGACAAGATTTGATAAAAACATGGGCTGAAATTGCAATTTCAGGGTATTGTAAGATCTGAACGGCCATATTGTGTGAAAATTTTCCAGCATGATCACTATATTAGCGTTCATGTTACCATTTGACCAGAAAATGGGTTAAGGGACCGTTTTGATTGGAGCCAGCAACTACCTTATCATTTTTTTTTCAGCGTTGACTCCGGGCGTCGGTGTGTATTTAAGTGTTGGCCTAATTTTTTGATTTGCACCAAGATTTTAGTCAATAGCTCAGTTTTTACATCAACCGTCGGCGCGAAGTAATGGCCACGATCCTCCGCCAAATAATTGGCACCCCACAATTTGGTAGGCGGCTATGCGCCCAATACAAACACATATATCAAAAAATGACTTTTTTCTTTTGTTTTTGGATTGGATTTTTTGAAGCTTACAAATCATCATTTTTTTAACAAAAGATTACAAATCTATAGAGGACATGTATAAGTTTTCATAATTTTTTGAACTCCATTTTTTTAAATACAGGGCTTGATGGAGCCAGGGAGGGCCGATATCTTAGAAGATCTCTAGGCCCTCAACCAAAAAAACTTCACTCCCTAATTTTTTTATCAAATCGCCTAAAGATAAAAAAATCTTTTTTTTTCATTTATGCACTCAAATTGATCATTAAACTTTACATTGTCTAGATGAAGATGTTGTGAGAAATGTATTTCGATGATTCTTCGTCATCGGAGGAAGAAAAAGATAACAATTTCGAGATGGTGGTGGTTGCAACCATTCGAGTGGAAGATGGAAGGAGACCGAGACTTGATTCGCAGTTCGGCCAAAGTCGCATTCATTGAGGTAGTGCAGAGGGTCATGTCGATCTTTCCAAGGATTACTTTTGCGCCGAATCCACTGTATCCAAATAAGATTTTAGTAGCGATTCAAAAAAGCACAGGGATTTCTTCAAAACACTGCACAAGCTATTGAGAAGCATGACCCTTGATTCACACCAAGAAGGAATGCAACATGAAAAAAATCATTGCAAGTCCATTGGTTAAGTGTACCATGAAAGTTTGAGTAATTGCATATGGAGTTGCGGCTACATCAATGAGTACATCCGAATTGGGTAAGATACAATCTTCGAGTGTGAATAGATTTACTCAAGTGATCAAGATCTTCAAATTGGACCACTCGAGGGAACCCACCGATGAAGCTACAACGAGGCTCATGGCACAGAGTGAAGAGAGGACGCTTGGATCCATTGGACACGGAAAATATGTCATGTGGCATGGCAAGTTCTACTTAGAAGGACATTTCTTAAGGAAGTTGCATCAGAGAAAATATGGATTTGGCGTTCCCATTTCAGATTGCCGGGATCACACAATGACCTCAGTGTTCTGCAAGGCTCTCTATTCTTAAGGCTAGCTGCCAGCCAAGCTGCACATGCAAACATGTTGTCAATAGCCACAACATGGGCTACACCTTGCCAATGACTTCTATTCCCCTGTGCCAAATTGGTGAAGACAACTCAATGCTTGGACGACAAACAAGAAATCTTACTTCACAAAGTGCCAAGAATCCACAAGAAAGTTTGTCAAGAGAGCTTTTGGTGTGATGCAAAAATGCTTTGCAATTGTTTGTGGGTGCGGCATTTCAGCTCTCGGGTGCACCTGCACTCATGAGTGAACATTAAAATGAAAATAATAGCAAAAGAATTCAAAAGAATTTGGATTTTTTATAGAAGACATTCAAGTGCGTGATGTCCATGCCAAATTTCATCGTGTCTGCACATCCGAGTAGCTCTCAGCAAACAAGATAAAAAATTTCCCAAACATCACGCACTCGAACATCTTTCATGCAAAATAAAAAGTTTGGATTTTTTTTGATTTTTTCACCTTTTTCTTGAATTTACTGTTCACCTGGTGCAGATGAGCCCGGGCTCATAATTGAATATTCATTGTTTGTGGCCTGTTGAGTATTGAAACCCTAAGATACTACGACATATCATGACAACATGTATATCTCGCAGAACATGATCATCAAGGATGATAGAGAAGAGTGGGAGAACTATCAATACATCTATGGTGATCTCCCGAACATCAACAAAAAAAACAAGATTCAGAGATTCCTCGCAACCCATTGAAGGATCGAGGACCAATAAGCTCGTCACAGTCACCAACTCAAAGATGATCTTTTTGACAACTTGTGGGTAGTTCACGACAAATGATTGTTATACTTTTATCATGTTTTATTGGATTATTACTTCATTTAAACCACATTGTGTGCTTGGATTTGAAATTTTAATTTAAAAAAACATTGAGTTTGAAATGTTGTTGAAATATGTGCATTAGATTTAATTATGAAGTTTGAATTAATATGTTGTTCAAATCTATGTTGGAATGGAGTTCATATGCAAAAAGATGGAAGAAGTAGCAAAGATAAATTTATAGGGGCTTTAGTTTCAGGAGAAGTGCTAGGTGCAACATGTTATAGGGGTCTTTTGGAGAGTTAAGTTTTTGAGGAAGGGCTAAAAATGCTCTTAGGTCAGTTCAATGGTATGATAGTTTGGTTGTAGACGAACAAAATGGAGTAAATCTCAGGATATCACCCTACATTCAAGAAAAGGAAATTTCGTTTCAGGCAACCACAACCTTTGAGATCTTCCCGCAAAAGAAAAAGAAAAACCTTCGAGATCATTGTTCTACAAAAATGACTCTTTAGATAGTTGACCGAGAGCAGCATCTGAGGAGCTCCCATACCGACTCTTTATAGTTCAGAAATTCAGTTAGTAAGGTTGGCCATGCTTTAGTTTTTTACTGAGAACAATAAGACATGAACTCTTATTAAAAAAATAAAACAAAATAAGACACCGACTCATATACCCCTACAACATGCTTTGTTTGTTGCAAACATAATGTGCATGCCAGTTTTTTCCCAACATAGTTGCACTTAAGCTGAAACCAGAACAACTGAAAAGGTGAATGTCTTCACATGCCAAAACACTTTTATATCGTATTAATGGATGCTACCGAGTCTCCACACTATCAATACTGTCCAAGAGGAACTCCATAATCCGAGAAACAAATATAATTCTAGAAATTCTTAATGTTTGATTTCAATAAGAGTTTTGCTTTCACTTAGTTTTCTCTAGAGTCCTTCCTCCTACCTGGCCAACGACTGGGTCTTGATTTAAATCACGTTTATTTCCATAAGTGCCATTCCTTGATCACATCCGACCACAATCCTACACAAAACAGTATATTTATGATTGCAAATTCCATGTTGGCGAAAATAAATAGAAATAGCAATGCAGCGTTGTTCTCAAGTATAAACTATTGGTGGACACACTGTATCTGTAGAAGATACCACCCAAATAGTTGTTCTCATGACTCATGAAGTGATTTTATCAATTACAAATTTAGTTAGTTGCATCGATTATCAGAAACTGCAGAGTTTAGTAGAGTGCTTATGAAAGATCATAATATCCATGTTTGAATGGAATGTAACATCTGAAGCAAGTATCGTTCAGTTGACAATATTTTAACCAGAAAGATAGTCAACTGCAAGTTAATATAGAAAAAAAGTACATCTGACCGCACCAAAATTAAATGAAAATAGCACAATAACTTGCCCACAGGAAACAATCTTTTTCATACGATTACACTTCTACGATGGAAAGTCATCTTCTCGGCCCAAGCTCAAATGAGCTCGTGTGAACAGTAAAATCATTTTTTTAGGGAAAACCTGATTTTTTTATGACAAACATTGACAAACGTTCTAAGAGCTTGCAAAAGTTTATCATGAAATCACATTTGTGGAAGTCGTGGCAAGAAAAAAAGCTCCAAAATGCTTTCGAAAGTAGCATTTTCAGAGTATCGATTTTATTTCTTTTGACACGCCTTCCAGGAATGTGATTCCATAATGAAATTTTGCAAGCTCTTAGAACATTTGTCAATGTTTGTCACAATAAAATTCAGATTTTTTTTGTTTTTATTGTTCACCCGAGCTCATTTGAGCTTGGGCTGAGAAAATCCACTTCCTGATTGAGAATACAAGTATATATTACTGTATATCCATGTATGTTACACACTTACACATAAGACATCAAACATAAGATTTGGTCCTCGATAGGCCAGGGGTACAAGCAGTGGCGGATCTAGAATTCGACCAATGTGGGGGCAACATTACAAAGGATTGAATTTTGGAGTATTTAGGCTGCACCGAAATTAATATAATGGATATATGCATATGCATGCACTAGTAAAAAAAATTGTTTGTAAAATGTTTGTGGGGGCAATGCCCCCCATGACCGCCACACTGGATCCGCCCATGGGTACAAGAGAGTGGATTTTTGGAGTCCAGGTGCATTGGAAGACTTTAGTTTACCTAGTTTTAAAATCACATTTAAAGTTTAAAAAAATCCCAAAAGAATTCTACATGATCATATGGATGTATATTACACATGTGTAAAATGTGGTGATGAAATAAGAATGGGCTATACAAAAATGACAAAATGGTGATTTCTATATAGTGGACATGCATTGTTCATCTTTCCAAAATCACGATTCTGTCATTTTTGTGTGACTCACATGGTTACTTATTTCAGCATCAAAATTTGTACATGTGTAATATACTTATATACATCCATATGAACATGTTGATTTTTATTCCAGAAAATTTTGAAACTTTAAAATACCTTTTGACACTATTCAAAATATAGGGCTCACTTGAGCTCGCCCTCCAAAGTGACTTTTGAGGGGTACAACCACTCCACTAGCCACTCAACCTATATCGGAATTAAAAGGAGAACTACAAATTGACCTTGTCTCTAAACCATCACCTTATTTCTTGGTGTTATAGATATTTATCGTGTTAATTAATATATTTTTAGAGAATGGAGAATATATAAGGTGTAGAAAATCCAATCACCTATATCATAACTATGCATGTCTTGGATCTCATACACACAGTAGTATGTGTAAGTGCATCTAGTGCCACCCCTAGTTGGTTTTGGAGTATTGACGACAAACCTAGTTGAGGGACTAATGTGTTTGTGAGAATTGCAGGATAACACAGGTAGAAGTCCCTCATTGATTCGGTTTTACTACCAGAGATGACCCCTAAAACTTTATGAAGACATTGAAGTCAAAGGTGGTATATGAAAATATTCACATTGAAGACTATGACAAGAGAAGACACGATATGAAGCCTATGGAGCTCGAAGACTTAGATCTTTCGTAGTTCTTTTTCTTTTGTGTTGAGTCATAGGAACCACCGTACTGTTAAGTGGGGTCCAAGAGAACCAGTCAGAATGACTGAAGTGATGCCTAAACCAAAAACCTATGTCTTCGAGTGAAGACTATGAGAACGAATCTTGTCTAGAGTCGGACAAGTCAGCTTTGCTTGTAGCCCAAGTAAAGTTGCCGTGTGAGTTTGAAATCTGACCGTTGAGACACGTGTCAGTTTCTTAGTGACCCAGGGTCATTTCGGACAAATCAGGTCGGGTTGCCAAGTGGCTATAAATAGCCCACCCCCTACAACCATAAACGGTTGGCTGCTCAGATTGAAAGTACGGCTTTTGTCGTTTGAGAGCAACCCACCTCGAAGCCTTTGAGAGAGAATTCCCTGCGAGGATAAAGCCCTAACCACCAGAGCCAGAGAGAATAGGGCATCACTTAAGTCTTCTTGTCTGTGTGATCTGAAGACTTATTACACTTGAGGACTGTGCATCCTCCAGCCGGTTAGGCGTCGCGTTCTGAGCATCCAAGAGACATTGTGGATTGCCGGTGAACGAAGTCTGTGAAGGTTTGGGAGTCTACCTTGAAGACTTACCAGAGTGATTGGGCGAGGTCTATGTGACCTTAGCTCAAGGAGAATACGGTGAGGACTGGGTGTCCTGAGCTGCGTGTTCAGGACTGTGTGTCCGGGACTGTGTGTCCTAAGGTTTAAATACCTAGCCGCTCCAACCAGACGTACAGTTGTCACAGCAACTGGAACTGGTCCAACAAATCATTGTCTTCAACGAGTCACTGGTTTCATCTTCACTTCACTTTACTTACTGTTACTCCTTGTGAAGTCATTGTATGTTTGCTCTATCATTTGTCTTCACTGAGTGACTGCGTGTTCTGTTTGGCTTCACAATATCTTCCTACCTGATCCTTACTACCTAGCTGCTATTAGTCTTTGTGCTTTCACTTCATTGAATACTTGACTATGGTTTGTCTAGTGTAGCCTACCTTCCGCTGCATGGTAATAGGTTTAATTTTATTGTTTGTCTTCAAAACTCCCATGTTCTGAAGACTTTCATAAAAATCGCCTATTCACCCCCCCTCTAGTCGATATAACGCACTTTCAATTGGTATCAGAGCAAGGTGCTCCCTTGTTCTGTGTGATTCGGTTTAACCACCTGGAGTTTTAGCTATGTCGACTGCAGGGATAATTAAAGTCTCCGCTGCGTGCCCCGTCTTCGATGGAACTGAATATCCCTACTGAAAGAATAAGATGCGTATGCATCTTGAAGCCATTGAGGTCGACCTATGGTATGTCGTCGAGAACGGTGTTCCCAAGGCTGGAGAAGGTGTCACTGCTACTGATGTCAAGAAATTCGTTCAACTGGACTTTACTGCCAAGAATATCATCTGTGGTCATCTGACCAAAGGACAGTATGGCCGTGTGAGTGCTTTGAAGACATCCAAGCTGGTCTGGGACTGGCTCTCCAAGGTCAATGAAGGCATCTCAACCCAGAGAGATCAGAGAATCAGTGTCCTTCGCAACCTCTTCAACCGCTTCAAGCGAAATGACAATGAGAATGTCCAGCACACATTTGACCGACTCACTGACATCACAAATGAGCTTCAAGCCCTCGGCGCCACTGAGATTACCAAACACGAAGTCGTCAAGACGCTGCTGAGATCACTTGATAGTTCGTTTGACATCCTGGCCCTGATGATTCAAGAACGTCCTGATTTCAAGACACTCGATCCGTCTGACATACTTGAGAGGCTCAACACACATGAGTTTTAGCTTTCGGAGAAAAGAGAGATCTACGGTCTAAACTATGGGCGAACTCGTGCCTTGAAGGCAAAAGCTGTCTCCTCATCTGAAGAAGAATCTGACAGCAGTTCTGATGACCCTGAAGACATTGGAAGGGAACTTGCTATGCTTGTCAAGAAGTTCCAAAAATTCACCAAGAAGAAAGACTTCAGAAAGTCTTCCCGATCAAGTTCAAGGAATGATGAAGCTCCTGCTCATGACTACAAGAAGAAAACATGTCACAAGTGCAAGAAACTTGGCCACTTCATCTCTGAGTGTCCACAGTGGGACAATGAGAACAAAAAGAAGAAGAAGAGCAAGGAATATGACTCTGACGACAACAACAAGAAGAAGAAATACTCAAAGTCTTCTTCCAAGTCTTCCTCAAAGTCTTCATCACACAAGAAGAGCTCATCTGGCAAGGCACGTGCGTTTGTTGGCAAGGAAATGGATTCAGAGGAGGAGTCTGCTTCTGAGGAGGCGGAGGTGGAGTCTGAGGAGGAATCCGACTCAGGCGTCGCAAGTCTGGCTACAGCATACGTTGCCAAGTCCATCTTCAACACTGAAGACAATGACTTCATCACCGACACCGATGCAAATGACAAGGACTACTCCGCTTCTACCTACTGCTTCATGGCACGCGGTGCCAAGGTAAACACACGCACTACTCACTATCAAACATCTAGTGACGATGACTCTGATTGTGGTTCAAAACCTAGCTACAAAACACTTGCTAAAATTGCAACTGAACAACAGAAAGCTATGGAACATATTCAAAAACTGTTAGACAGAAGCGATGATCTGTTAGGTGCTGAAATGACTCGATCTGAATCCTTAATTGAAGACATAAAAAATCTTCACGTTAAGTATCAGGAACTTGAAAGTCGTCATGAAACTCTCTCAACAACTCATCAAAAGCTTTCCTATGATTATCTTCAAAGGAAGTAAGATCTTGAGAAATTTAGAGCGGTTCATGAAGATCTTCAAACGGAAAACGAGTCACTTCGTGCCAAACAGATCAGTCCCGCTCAGGAAGCATTTGAACCACCATGTCTTAAATGCATTGAGCGTGATAATGCTACTTCTGTTGCTGAATGTTCTACTGCTACTGCTGTTGCAATATCTTCAACTGTTGATGCGGTAACTAACCCCTCTGCTGAAGATACCACCGCTATTGCTGATGAGAATGCTAGGTTGAAGACATTGCTTGAAACAGGGATGTACAAAAGTCTTAAAGGGCATCAGACGCTATGTGATGTCCTGAAAAAGCAGATTCTGAACCGAAACCCTAGGAAAGAGGGTTTAGGGTTCGTAAGGAAAATGAATGCAGATGGCTCTTACTGGAAACCTGAGCAGTACCCCAAAACCATGTGGGTTGCTGCAAAGGAACCTTCAGCAGATCCATCCAATCTATCTGGCTTCACTTGTGCTAACCCCATTATCATTGATGAATCCTTTGATGCAAACTATATACTGTTTAAGAATCAGAATGGTGAAGTGTTTGCCAGGTACATTGGTACTAACTGCAGGAATGGACCGCCTATGAAGAAGATCTGGGTTCCGAAAAGGTGTCAGGAGAGTCTTCCTGTGAATGTCATCATGACACCTCACGTGAAGAAGACAAACCTCAGACCAAAGGCTTCATACGGTCCAAAGGCTTCATACAGACAGAGGACTCACCTGAGTCGCACTAACGCAAATGTTTTGCAGGAAAATCATACTCGGGCATATGAATATGAGAGCGGTTCATCAAACCGCCATGTTCATAAGACCAAGAACTATTCTGCTTATTCTTATGAGTACCATTGTCCGCCTGCAAGACTGTTTGCTAAGGCTTCAAAGCCAAAATTCTCAGATGCTGCACTTAGACTTATTGCTTCTAAGCCACCCTTGAAGATGTGGGTGGTTAAGAAGGCTTACCTCTCTTTTGCAGGGAAAGGTCTCCAGCAGAAAACCAAAATCGTCTGACGCTATTGCTGGGGACCTTAAACATCTTGTAGGGCGCAAGATCAAATGCCCAAATGGTCTTACTATGTACTTCGTACCTGAATCGCTTGCTACTCTCCCTATTAGTCCTAACCTGGATCTAAGCTTTCATAACCCACTGGTTCGTCAAATGTTTTTGCTTCACAATGCTCTTGGTGAAGCCTATCCCCCTAACTGCACTGTAGGGTACGACACCAGCGTCTTCAGAATGGATTATTGACAGTGGGTGTACAAATCACATGACTGCCAAAAGAAGTCTTCTTATGGACTCAACCTTACGTCCATCCGATAAGAGCCACATCACATTTGCTGACACTGGTAAAAGTAAGGTATTGGGTCTAGGTAGAGTTGCAATCTCAAGGGATCAACACATGGATAAAGTCATGCTTGTTGAATCCCTTGACTTCAACTTAATGTCTGTCTCAATGCTTTGCAATTTGAACATGATCGTAATGTTTGGAAAATATCGTTGCCTTGTACTAATGGAATCTGACAAGTCTCTAGTGTTTGAAGGGTATCGAAAAGATGATTTTTACGTGGTAAATTTCTCAGCAGGGCCACAGCTTGCAGTATGTCTTCTAGCAAAGGCTTCAGAATGCTGGCTCTGGCATCGGAGGCTTGGACATGCTGGCATGAGGAACCTCCACACCCTTGCGAAGAAGAAGCATGTCATAGGCATCGAGGGCGTCAAGTTCAAGAAAGACCACTTATGCGGTGCCTGTGAAGCAGGGAAGATGACGAGGGCCAAACATCCCTCGAAGACAATCATGACTACTACTCAACCCTTCGAACTGCTTCACATGGATCTTTTCGGTCCCACTCATTACTCAACTCTAACTACTACTACTTGCCTCTATGGCTTCGTTATTGTTGATGATTATTCTAGATATACTTGGGTGCACATAATCCTTTACAAGACTGAAGTGCAGGATGTCTTCAGACGCTTCGCCAATCGAGCTATGAACAATTTTGGCGCCAAGATAAAGCACATCAGAAGTGACAATGGCACTGAATTCAAGAACACTGGCCTTGATACATATCTTGATACCTTGGGCATCACACATGAATTCTCAGCCCCGTACACGCCACAGCAGAATGGCGTCGTCGAACGCAAGAACAGAACACTAATTGAGATGGCCAGAACGATGCTAGATGAATACAAGACCCCAAGAAAATTCTGGCCCGAAGCCATTGATACTGCATGCCATACAATCAATCGTGTTTATCTTCACAAGCTACTGAGCAAGACATCTTATGAGCTCCTTACTGGCAAAAAGCCAAATGTCAGTTACTTCAGAGTATTTGGCGCAAGGTGCTGGATCAAGGACCCACATCACACCTCAAAATTTGCACCGAAAGCAAATGAGGGTTTTATGCTTGGATATGGAAAGGATTCGCACTCCTATAGAGTCTTCAATCTCTTTCATTACAAAGTGGTTGAAACAGTGGATGTGCGGTTCGATGAGACCAACGGCTCACAAAGAGAGCAGCTGCCAAGTGTGCTAGATGAAGTTCCATCCAGTGAATCAATCAAGCTAATGGGAACTGGAGAAATTATACCTTCTGAAGCTCATCCTGAAGAAGAACTTATCAATTCAGCACCTGATCAACATGAAGACAATGCTCAGCCTGAAGACATTCCTTCCAACAATGACAATGAACAGCAAGAGCAAAGTCTTCGCCCTATACATCCTCGCGTTGCCAATGAAGTGCAGATTGAAAGAATACTTGATAGCATCAATGCACCTGGTCCACTCACTCGTTCAAGGGCAACTCAGCTAGCAAATTTCTGTGGGCACTTCGCATTCGTCTCAATATCAGAACCCAAGAAAGTTGAAGAAGCCTTCATGGAACCTGAATGGATTCAAGCTATGCAAGAAGAGCTTCAACAGTTTGAGCTGAATAATGTATGGGAACTGGTTAAGCGTCCTGATCCACGGAAGCACAATATAATAGACACCAAATGGATATACCGCAACAAGCAAGATGAGCATGGTCAAGTTGTCAGAAACAAAGCTCGTCTCGTTGCTCAAGGATATACTCAAGTGGAAGGCATTGACTTCGATGAAACATTTGCTCCTGTGGCTAGACTTGAAGCCATACGCATACTGCTGGCCTATGCAAATCATCATAACATACTTCTATATCAAATGGATGTGAAGAGTGCCTTTCTCAATGGCAAGATTGAAGAAGAAGTGTATGTTGCACAACCGCCTGGCTTTGAAAATCCAAAACATCCTGACATGGTATACAAGCTCAACAAGGCACTGTATGGCCTCAAACAAGCCCCTAGGGCCTGGTATGACACACTCAAATACTTCCTGAAAAGCAAAGGCTTCATACCTGGTTCCCTAGATCCCACTCTTTTCACGAAGACATATGATGGTGAACTATTTGTGTGCCAAATATATGTGGATAACATTATCTTCGGCTACACCAATCAGAAGTACAGTGAAGAGTTTGGATATATGATGCAAGAGCAATATCAGATGTCCATGATGGGGGAGATGAAGTTCTTCCTTGGTCTTCAAATACGACAACAACGCAATTGCATCTTCATATCTCAAGAGAAGTATCTCAAAGATTGCCTGAAGAAGTTCGGTATGCAAGACTGCAAAGGCTTCACAACACCAATGCCAGCCAAACATCATCTGGGTCCTGACGACAATGGTAAAGAGTTCGATCAAAAGGTATACCGCTCCATGATTGGTTCTTTACTTTATCTATGTGCATCTAGGCCAGATATTATGCTTAGTGTTTGCATGTGTGCTCGATTTCAAGCGGCACCAAAGGAGTCGCATCACTTAGCTGTGAAGCGAATTCTTCGATATTTGGCTCACACCCCAACTCTAGGATTATGGTATCCAAAGGGCTCAGAGTTTGATCTGGTTGGATTCTCGGATGCTGATTATGCTGGTGACAAAGTTGATCGCAAGTCTACATCAGGCACATGTCACTTTCTGGGACGATCACTTGTATGTTGGTCTTCAAAGAAGCAGAACTGTGTATCTCTCTCCACTGCTGAATCTGAATACATTGCTGCTGGATCTTGCTGCGCTCAGCTTCTGTGGATGAAGCAAACACTCAAGGACTATGGCATTCATCTGAAGCAAGTGCCACTTTACTGCGACAACGAAAGCGCCATCAAGATTGCCAACAACCCAGTTCAGCACTCAAAGACAAAGCACATTGAAATTCGTCATCACTTTCTCAGAGATCATGTTGTGAAGGAAGACATTGATATCATACACGTCAACACTGAAGAGCAGTTGGCAGATATCTTCACCAAGCCCTTGGATGAGAAGAGGTTTTGCAAGTTACGGTGTGAGCTAAATATCCTGGAATCCTTAAATGTCCTGTGATCAGGCACACATCCTAACCCATATGCATATTGATGACTTAGATGTGCAACACACGAAGTGAAGTATATCTTCAATCAATGAAGACATACATTCTAAGTGTGAATACATTAATGTGGAATTTGACTTCGGAGCGCCACGATAATTGTGCGCCGTGTCTGGGTCTAATACTTCCTATACGGTGGGTAACGCCACCACCAAACGTTCTATTTCGAAGTGTTTCACTCATGGCATTACCTTGCAATGTCTTCACATTTGGTTTGGCTTCGAACTCAACATATTTTCATGATTATCTTCACTATGTTGATTATATATATATATATGCTAGTGTTCTATCCTCTACAACATTCATTTATAGCTATGTCTTCGTGTTGAATCTTTTGAACTAAGTGAATGTGATCGGACCCCAACTTCTCTATGCTTTCTATCTCAAACTCTATCTCTCCAAGTCATATGCATTCTATTGAAACTGTTGAATGTCTTCTCTGCGTCCTCGTCAGAAGAAGATACAGAGACAACCATTAAGTCCGTTTTCAATGCTCATTCCTCCACATGAAATCCGGAGAAGTAGGAACGACCACCCGACAATCCAGGCATGCGTGGGACGTGGAACAAACCCCAAAATTCCGCATACTGGCCACGTGTTCCTCAGATGCGAATCGCCAGGGGCACCTGTGTAATAGCACAGTGCCGCCCCTGTGCCTATAAATACACACTCACAGCGGTCATTATCTCTTCTTCCACCCTCGCACGAACCCTAGCGCCACCGCTAGCTCTCGACGACGCCGGCGATGAAGCGCTTCGCTGCCGCAACCTCTCCGACGCCATCTTCACGCCGACCGCGGACATCGTCCTCTCCACCGTCGCCGTAGGTGTCCTCCGTCGCCAATTTAGGGCACGGAAGAGTGAACTGCTCGGCCTCATCTCCCACTCCGTCTAGCAGTTCTCAGTGTGGTAAATAAAACTCCCTTTTACAGCACCGTTGATCCTATTGATCTGTCACTTTCTACCACAAGCAGTTTCTGTTCACACAAGCTAGATCTCTCTCATACTGCATCTCATAACATGCCTAGTATATTCACTTGTGCTTCACAAAGTAGTTAGATTCCTCACTTGTACTGATCTGTGGATTCGTACAAATCTGGAACCAACTTCTTATCTATGAGTGAATGTCTTCGCACGATGAGGTCAATGTCTTCTAAACTGATTTATCTTCAAAATCTTCTGAGAATGCATATGACCTCTTCCCCTTCCCTCGCACCTTAATGCTGTCACAGGTACATGTCCGTGGGAGAATCCTTTGGTTCTCATAGTCTGCATTAATTTGCAGAATTCTTACAGCATCACATAAATTCTCCCGAAGCCAATTCCTGTTGGTCCAGCAAACGAAAACCTTTGAAGCCTTTGAACGTCTTGAAGCCTTTCAAGTTGAAGTTTATGGCTTCAGAAAAGGCAGCAAGGAAGGGTGGCAGAAAGCGTTGTGGTGAGACCTCCAGAGATCTGCCAGATGAACTCTCATAAATGTACAAGACAGATCCTGAAGAGGATTACAGTCAGCGCAAGACCCGAATCCAATAGATTTGAAGATATTGGGCAGAACAATGGTTCAAATACAGATTTGTGACCCAGGAGTATGCTGAGAAAAACGCCATCAAGAGACCATGGGGAGACATCCTATTCAAGAATCTTCTACCCAGGTCCAGAGATGAAGCCATTGCTCAAGGCTTCTATCCATGCATGGTCCGTGGACCACAGCCTGCTGATGCACACTCGTCGTCACTGCTATGGTGTCGTGACGACAATCTGTTCAAGCGCAACTTCCATTTTGCTCAAAACTCTGCGAAGCAGAACAAGAAGACTTTTGGGTTAGACTTCAACCCTGGTCCCTCATCTCCAAGGGCAGATGGCACACGACATACAGAACCCAATGTCATCGGTCCTTTCGCCAACCTTGAAGGCCTCATCACCTACATCTTGGTTCAAGGGACTGCAGTGAATGAGCCTGCGGCTGACACTGAGTCTGATGACGCGCCTGCAGTGCCGAAGCCAAAGAAGTTGAAGAAGCCAAAAGCTTCAAAGCCAGCCCCTTCACCAAAAATCTCAAGGGCGAAGCCATTGGCAACTGCACCTCCTGAAGACAGTGTGCAGTCTGAAGATCTATCACGCGTCTCCAAGCCCTAGAAGGCCAAGATGCCTCTGTCTCACACTGGCAAAGAGCTAACAGCTGCTGCCATCCTGCGCAATGACGACATTGATCTGTCAAGTGATGAAGATCTTGCAGATGACGCTCTTGAGCAACTCATCAAGAGCAAAGAAGAAGCAGAAATCTTCAATGATCTGCCTCTCTTTGATGTCACCATCATCCACAACTTCATTGACGAGTGGTTTGACACGCCAAACATCAGCTTTGAAGATCTGCAGCTACCTATTGGCCTCAGTGTCGCCTTCCAAGGCGCCATTGCTTCAGAACTTGCTATTGCCCAGCGCATTGTTGAACTGAAGCAGAAGATTGACTATGAAAAGGCTCAGTTCAAGAAGCATATGGTCAAGCTCAGCGTGTAAGAAGTGAAGAACTTCAAGACAATGATGCACGAGCTCAAGGAAGCCTTTGTGAAGAAGCGTGCAGAAGCTCAGGGTTCGCGTGAGCACATGAAGACTCTGGCTGACAGATGTGTGCAAGCCTATAATGAGGCTGAGAAGCGCAAAGCACTTGGGCGTCCTGGCATCGACCCCAGGATGGTCGCAAAGAAGAAGAAGAAGCCTGCTACGGCTGAATCTGATGCACAAAGGCAAGAAGCAGTTCCGATTGTCTTCCCAACAAGAATGACTGGCTCGAAGCCAAAGAGCCGGTCAACAGCTTCAGAGCTCAAGAAGACAAGAACTGCTGAGACTGAAGCCAGGAAGAGGAAACACTCTGAAGCCTCTCCTACTGCCCCCATCAAGAAAAAGAGAAAGACCAAGAAAGCTCGGGCTGCTCCCACAGAGCCCTTGATAGTTGAACCCATTTCTATGGTTCATCCTGACGCAGAACGTCAACTGACAGTTCATGAGCCTACTTCCACAGAGACTCCTGAAGCTGAAGACATTCCAGCAGCTGATCCCATCGCTGCTGAAGACATTGGTCATCATGACAATGTAGAAGATGATGCAATCCTTCCCCAGTTTGAAAACAGCGAACTCATCAGCATTGGTCGTCCACTGACGCCAATTGCACAGGATGCTTCATGGGTGGATCGCCCACAAGAGGAAGAAGACTATGAGGCCCAGCCCACTCCAACTCCACAGGCGTCGTCTGCATTCCGCAGGCTTCGCAAAGGTCCAAGGCCTCAAGTCTCTGCTGAAAACATTCCGGCTGCATCAGCCGCAGAAGAAGAAGTACCACAAGATCCCACTCCCTTGTTCCACCAAGAAGCAGTTCTCCAGGAGAACGTGCCTGTGATCGACCCTCCAGCTAGTCAAGTGGAGGATGAAAATCTTGAGGCTGCCACAACCACCAATGAAGCTAATGTGGAGCCCTCCCCAGCAAAAGCTTCAGAAGACAGCGAAGCCACTGATCCCGCCACTTCTGTTCCTGAGTCTGCTACCGGTCCCCAATTCAACTATCATGTTGAGCACAGACCTCAGGTCCAGAAGCCAATCCCAAGACTGCCAAGGTTTCCAGGTCCTGCATCAGCACCTGGCTCCTTCAACATCAATGGCTTCAGGGCAGACAACACGTTCTTCAATAGCTCCAGGAACCCCTACTCAAGGGAAAGGATATCATCTGATCGGTTCTGGAGCTATCCTCAGCGAAGCTATTACTCTTGCATTCTTTACAACAAGGTCGCATCTTCCCACACAAGCGCCTTGATGTTGAAGTTATAGCTGGTCTGCCCTGTCTAGAAGAAGCGTTGAATTGCTTCAAGCAAGTGGGTCTGCTGCAGTTTGTTACTGATGAGGAGCATTGGAATGAAGAGCTGCTGCTACAATTCTATGCCACACTTCTCATCAAAGGGTATAGCAGAGATCCGAAGACTTGGGTCCTGGAGTGGATGACTGGCAACGTTCATCACGAAGCCAATGCATTTGACATCATCGAGCTCACTGGCTTGCCCACTCCTGGCGATCTCTTCGAGCAAGGCTGTCAGCTGCATGCTGAAGCTATTGAGAGCATCTTTCAGCGGCCAGAACCTGATATGAGTCAAATGCTCAGCATGATGAAGCCATTGCCCCAAGATGCTGCTTATCCCTCGTTGAAGACCTTGAGTACCTGCCCAGAACCATCTATCACATCATCAGGCGAACTCTCTGGCCTATCAAAGGGCACTCTCCAAATGCCAAGCTTCAGGGTGCAATGAAGACTTTGGTCTTCTATATACTTCATGGCAAATGCTTCAATGCACAGGACTTCTTCATACGCCAACTTGCTGCATCAGGCATTGATCTGTTTGGTTTGAAGTTCTACGCCCCTTGGGTCATGCGGCTGATCAAGCTACACTCCGCCATATCGTATCAGCCCTCAGCCCGCAACAATCGGATCTTCTTGCCTGACGTGGACATGTCTACTGAAGCCATATATTCTGAGCCTGCCAAGCAACCTCTAAGTCTTCAGAATGCAGAACATCAGAGTTTTACTCAGAACGTTGAAGGCGTTGAAGCAGTTTCTCGGGTGTATCCTTTGGCTGGCACTACACGTGCACCACACCCTGCTTCAACTGAAGCCACTGACAGTGCCACTGCTCCAAGACCCAAGAAGCGCACTCGTGTTCTCAACGACCGAGAGCTTCTTGTGGCTCTACATCAGAAATAGGATAGGCATCATGACTGGCTGAAGCGTCAGATGAAAAGCCTCTTGGTGGATGTTAATCGCACTCGAAATCTTGCCACCAAGAATGCTTTCGTTGCCCATGAAACCTGTCGCCGCACATGGAAAGGGCTCTCGATGATGTGTTCTGAAGCTGATCTTCAAGAGGATGGCTTCACTGAGAGATTCAAGTTTGACTCCACACCTCCTCGAAGGGCTGTGCTGCTAGGAACTCCATCCCTTGAAGACTCTGAGTTCTCTTCCTCTGCTGCCACAGTGACTGCCAGAATTATTGAGGAAGAAGACGATGCTACTTCATCGCCACCTCCTTCAGCACCTCCAAGCTCTTCTGCACCGCCAAACAACACCAACAACCCTGCTACTTCACCTACTCCTCATGGGAACGAGTAGAGGCTCTATGTCTTCAAACCTTTTTGGTCATTACTGACAAAAGGGGGAGAAGCATATGAGATTGATAGTCTTCAAGAGGGTCCATATGGGCGGGTGCTTTATATTTTGCTTTGTGCTTACAACTCTCGTTTTTTGCTACATTTGGTTCTTATGAGTTGTAACACTTAAACTAGATGGTCGTCTGCTACTTATTTGCCACCTTGTTTTGCGAAGATAAATTCCGCATGTGCGACGATAAATTCCGCACTTAGCTCATTCTGCAGACGTCCATTTTCCATTATGCATGTCATTATCTTCATATACTTTCACATGCATAGTGGATTGTCATAATAAGTTGAAGTGGATCTCCACAAGTACAACCTTCCATGTGCATTTGCATTCCAAAAGCAAATTAACTCATATGCACATCTTCAGGGGGAGCCCTTGCAACTTATGAAGACAATTCCTTATTCTTTACAATTTCACAGATTATATTCCCCGTTGAAAACTTCAACTAGTTTGTCATCAATCACCAAAAAGGGGGAGATTGTAAGTGCATCTAGTGCCACCCCTAGTTGGTTTTGGAGTATTGACGACAAACCTAGTTGAGGGACTAATGTGTTTGTGAGAATTGCAGGATAACACAGGTAGAAGTCCCTCATTGATTCGGTTTTACTACCAGAGATGACCCCTAAAACTTTATGAAGACATTGAAGTCAAAGGTGGTATATGAAGATATTCACATTGAAGACTATGACAAGAGAAGACACGATATGAAGCCTATGGAGCTCGAAGACTTAGATCTTTCGTAGTTCTTTTTCTTTTGTGTTGAGTCATAGGAACCACCGTACTGTTAAGTGGGGTCCAAGAGAACCAGTCAGAATGACTGAAGTGATGCCTAAACCAAAAACCTATGTCTTCGAGTGAAGACTATGAGAGCGAATCTTGTCCAGAGTCGGACAAGTTAGCTTTGCTTGTAGCCCAAGTAAAGTTGCCGTGTGAGTTTCAAATCTAACCGTTGGGACACGTGTCAGTTTCTTAGTGACCCAGGGTCATTTCGGACAAATCAGGTCGGGTTGCCAAGTGGCTATAAATAGCCCACCCCCTACAACTATAAACGGTTGGCTGCTCAGATTGAAAGTACGACTTTTGTCGTTTGAGAGCAACCCACCTTGAAGCCTTTGAGAGAGAATTCCCTGCGAGGATAAAGTCCTAACCACCAGAGCCAGAGAGAATAGGGCATCACTTAAGTCTTCTTGTCTGTGTGATCTGAAGACTTATTACACTTGAGGACTGTGCATCCTCCAGGCGGTTAGGCGTCGCGTTCTGAGCATCCAAGAGACATTGTGGATTGCCGGTGAACGAAGTCTGTGAAGGTTTGGGAGTCTACCTTGAAGACTTACCAGAGTGATTAGGCGAGGTCTATGTGACCTTAGCTCAAGGAGAATACGGTGAGGACTGGGTGTCCTGAGCTACGTGTTCAGGACTGGGTGTCCGGGACCGTGTGTCCTAAGGTTTAAATACCTAGCCGCTCCAACCAGACGTACAGTTGTCACAGCAACTGGAACTGGTCCAACAAATCATTGTCTTCAACGAGTCACTGGTTTCATCTTCACTTCACTTTACTTACTGTTACTCCTTGTGAAGTCATTGTATGTTTGCTCTATCATTTGTCTTCACTGAGTGACTGCGTGTCCTGTTTGGCTTCACAATATCTTCCTACCTGATCCTTACTACCTAGCCGCCATTAGTCTTTGTGCTTTCACTTCATTGAATACTTGACTATAGTTTGCCTAGTGTAGCCTACCTTCCGCTGCATGGTAATAGGTTTAATTTTATCGTTTGTCTTCAAAACTCCCATGTTCTGAAGACTTTCATAAAAATCGCCTATTCACCCCCCCCTCTAGTCGATATAACGCACTTTCAGTATGTATTTTAGATCCGACATACATATATATTCTTCCACTGATAAATCAATATTAATCACTATTTGCAAAAAAGCAATATGCATCACCGGAACTAAATCTTTGCATGAGCATAACCAAAAAGAGATGTCATATTTTTTACAACAGGACAAATGAGCATATGGGTTCCAATTATGTGCAATTAAAGGCATATTTTAATTAATAATTTATGAACACATCCAGAAGAATATTATGTCATAGCAATACTATCTTGGTGAAATGGTTCTGACAAATTGAAGTCATCAAGTTGTGTTTCACACGTACAACTATATAAAAGCAAGCATAAACCGACTAATCAGAGAGTTTGAAGGAACATAATTTTCTCCCACAGCTGACTAAGTAAAACTACCACAACTCTTCAATAGTAACTTCTTCAACGCGTTTCTATTTATTTTACAAGCATTCACATCCACACATTTTATTTTCGAACTCCTAATGTATTTGTGTTTGTATGAAATTACTAACTCATGCAGACTCATAGGTTGGTGACCAATGTTCTACTAACTGAAATAAAAGATGGCACAGAAAGCTTCTTACCTTCTTAAGCCTTTTAGGTATCCAAGAGCATTGACTGCACCGAGATTTAATCCAATGATGTTCTCAAGCCTGCAATATCAGAAGGCCGGCCACCATCAATTTCAGCAAAAAGTGTTAAAAAAATAACTTCAAATCCTAAGAATTTTATTCCGGGTGCTCTATGAAGGGGAGCCTTGGCGCAGCGGTAAAGCCGTTGCCTTGTGAGTCATGGGTTCGAGTCCTGGACACAGCATCTTGTAGAAATGTAGGGAAAGGCTGCGTACTATAGACCCAAAACGGCCGGACCCTTCCCTGGACCATGCGCACACGGGAACTACGTGCACCGGGCTGCCCTTTTTGCTCTATGAAACACTTCATTTTGCAAACTGCACAATGCACTTTTCGACTACAGAGTTTTGCCGGCAAATTTGAACATATGTTTGGACCACAACAACAGCATGCATGGCTCCTTTGATCATGATAAGAGGTACTTTCTCCGTCACTAGTGTCAAAAAATGTCTTACATTATGGGACGGAAGGAGTAGTTGAGATCAGTTGCCCTAGCAGCAGCGTGGACAATTTAGAAAACAAGAAACAACAGTTGTTTTAGTTTTATGGGACAGCTCGGTAGTAATGCAAGTTCTGTAATATTCAAATATTTAATGCACCATATGGATGGCCACTAGTGGAGCTTTGATCGAAAATAAGATGAGGCATGTATTCGTAAAACTTATAAATGCATAAATAAGTAAGGGGAGGTCAACATTGATTGCCTGATGATGAACTTTTTTTTCGAAAAGGGGGGACTCCCCGGCCTCTGCATCAGAACGATGCATACGGCCATCTTATTAAACAAATAAATCCTGATGATGAACTAGGTTGTAATTTTGACGATCAGTTAGCAAATGAGCTCCAATTAGTGCTTCATAATCAAGGAAAGTACATGCTTAAGGGGGACGGGTGCATGACCCAGATTGGAGGTCAAGTAACAATCTTAAGACTTCATGGCTCATGGGACAATTTAGTTCCAGACAAGGGCTTTTGTTTCTCTGGTCTGGTGTTAAAAATCTCTGAATGTCTTTCTTTTTATTTGTTGCTACGAACTTTGTACTGTTGGTTTCCTAGGGAAATTGGAGGGGAAACCCTCTTTCTAGGCAATAATCACTTTGATGCGTCCATCAAATGCTTTTTGGAGAAACGGGCCAAATAAAAGTTGATCTATAGCATCCGACTAAGATCGAGTCTGCATTCTCTTAGTGCAAGACTGTACATAAGTAGAAAGAAGTACCTGTATGTATTACTATGACACATCCAGCTCAAAGACTCGCACGGTCCCATCAAGCGAACCAGTAACTAGTGCCCGAAGTTCTGGGTGCCAACAAAGAGCACTGAGACCCTTTTCATGTCCTTGGAGGGTATCGACGCAACTGTCTGTCTCTAGGTCCCAGATCTTATTGAATAAGAAAGTGAAGCAACATATTAGTATTCACATATAAATGCAAATGCATTGTTCTGTTAAGAAGCCATATGTAATACCTTTGCGTCACCATCTGAAGATCCACAAATCAAAGACTGCTGAAAATACCGTGGGTGGTAATGAACAGAGAGTAGACCACCCGGATGGCCATCCCACGTGATGTTGCACGTTCCAGAGTGAATATTCCACATCTGTAAATTGCAAGCATTTGCTCAGAAAAAAAAAGATAGCAAATTTGCAAGCATTGGGTAGTGCAGTCCAAGGCCCAAAGAGTATATATTTCAATCAAGAACCGTGTATAGTTTTGTTTATCAGATTCAGTAGAGAGGAAATAAAACCTTGACTGTGTGATTCAAGGAAGCACTCGTGAAGCTTTCGCTGTTCCTCGGGTTAAATATTACTTGTGTGACTGTGTCATCGTGGCCCTCAAAAGTTCGAGTACACTGCCATTCGTTAGTCCAGTCCCAAAGCTTAATCTTGTGGTCATCAGATGCTGACAACACAAATGAATGAGTTGGATTCACTGCCAAAAACATGATGCGCTGACTATCATGAGCTTCTTCGATCATTTCGACATCTTCCATCGTGATATAATCGTACACATAGATGCACCCATCGCCGCTACCAACTACAAACCACCCCTCTCGTTCAATAAATTTTGCCGAATATGCTGCAACGGGGAAGATAATATTAGAATTGTAGTTCTCGAAGGTGATCACTGCTGCTGAAGTTCACGGCAAAAACCAAGTTATATTTAAGAAAGTTGAATAGGGTTAGGAAGCATGCCTGGCTCTCTAGTGACTTCAGTGGAGTTCACCTCTACCTGCACAAAAAGAGCATTACTTGATCAGTTCTTAATGCTCAGTCCACGGTCTAGCTCACTATACAGACCACGGAGGATGACAACACACCTGAGTTTGGTAGTTCCAAATGCAAACATGACCCCTCTTGTTGCTTGTCAAGATCCTGCATTTGATGACGGGAAATAGAAAATCAGAGGGAAATCATTTAATTAGCAAGCACCTCCCGGTAATTAGCAAGCACTCACCATGGTTCCGTTGGATGGTCATCTACAGACAACACCTCCCGGTAATTAGGACCATCTATGATCTAACCCCCAAAAAGACCAACCGAAGTTAGAGGATTTTCTGATAGTCAAGTACTAGAAAGGAACAGAAAAAGAAATATCACTACCCTGGAAACCACACTAAAAAACTAAGACAGTGCAAATATTAGATATTCACTTCTGCTTCGGTACAACCCCCTAAACACAAGAACGGCTCAGATTAGCCGATACCTCTTGTTTATGAAACCGCAAAAAATCATACATGCTGCAGGATTCGAACATAGGTCCTCGAGGAATTAGCACAGCCACATTAACCAACTAGACAACCGGAATCAGGTGCTATGTTTACTTTTTAACACTTAAAATAGAATACTGGAAAAGCGCAACATTTTCTGTCTGCTATTTTCCTTTTCTTTTTTGTTTCTTAAATGCGTGAAGTTTTTATAATTCGTGATTTTTTTAGAAAATGACGACAAAATTTCAAATTCTTGAATCTTTCTTCCAAATCAGTGAATTTTTTCTCAAAATTGACCAGTTTTCTTCACAAATTCGTGAACTATTTCGCAAATTGGCGATTTGTTTTTGAAAATTGTTGAACTTCTTTATAAAATTGACGAGCTTTGTTTCTAAATCAATGATTTTTTTTCAAATTTGTGAATTTTTTCCCAAATCAATGAACTTTTCTTCAAAATCAATAAACTTATTTTGAATTTTTATGAACTTTTTTCAAAATAAAAAAAGAAACAAAAAAACAAAAAAAAAATAAAAACCCATGTAAAAACTGAAGAAAAAACCAGCCCGGTTGAAAAGGAAAACCAAAGTCTTTCTTTTTAGCGTTATATTTGACGCACTACAAAAGATTGAAAAAGAAAAACTTAGACCATGATCAACAGAGGTGAGTAGGCAAGATGGCTCCATCTAAGAGCACGTCGTTTCCCGACATGCTTGAAATGGCCCCAATTTTTTTTCATGCCTTGTATGACTAATTCAAGGAACCATGCCAAGTTGTTTTGGTTTTCGACAAGTTTTGCATTTTCCAGAGTTTTCTCGGTCAAAAACGCCCGATAAATAGGCGGACGTGTCACAACTTGCATACGGTGTTAGAAATCGTTCAAACCTGGCATGGATGACTACCATGGTCATGCCCACCTGGTTGAAAAGGTTGGGGTCATTTTAGGAATGTCCAAAAATAGACCATGTTTAATGGAGGATGTTCGGGTTGGCTAGAAGACTCCCTGAGGGTACATTGTTTCTCAACATCCTTCAAATGGCCTAATTTTCCCACCTCCTTCTATGATCAAATCAAGGCACCATGTCAAACTGTTTGAGTTTTTGATAATTCTTGCATTTTTTAGAGTTTTCTCGGTGAAAACTGGCTGATAAATGGCTGGACGTGACACAACATGCATATGGTGTGGGAAATTCATTCAAACCTGACATGGATGCCTACCATGGGCATGCCCACCTACTAGAAAAGGTTGGGGTCATTTCATGCATGTCCAAAAATATATCATGTTCAACAGAGTGTGTTCGGGTAAGCGAGAAGGGTCCATTTGAGGGCATGTTTTTGCGGCATCCATTAACTCACCCCAAATATTTCCATGATCTTATATGATCGATTAAACGCACCATGCCAAGTTGTTTAGGTTTTCGACAAATCTGATCTTTTCTGGAGTTCTCTCGGTTAAAACAGGCAGATAAATGACAGGACGTGTCACAACTTGCATATTTTGTCGAAAATCGTTCAAACCTGGCATGGATCCTTACCACGGGCATGCCGCCCTGCCTGCAAACGTTGGGGTCATTTAAAAAAAATCAAAACTAGACCATGTTCAATGGAGGGTGCACCCGGATGGGCATGCCCATGGTAGGCAACCATGCTAGGTTTAACAATTTCCGACACCATATGCAAGTTGCGACATGTTCGACCATTTTATCGGTCTTCTTTTACTAAGAAAACTCCAGAAAATGCAGAATTTGTCGAAAACCAAATCAATTTGGCATGATGCCTCGAATTGCTCATAAAAGGCCATGAAAAAAATTAGGTCCATTTCTTCTTCTTTTTTGCTGGGGAAATTGGGGCCATTTCAAAGATATTGAAAAATAACGTGCTCTCAGACGAACCGTTCTAACCTTACTGAATAATCTTCATTGAACATTGTGTTTATTGGACATCCTTGAAATGACCCCAACTAATAAATACAAAGGGATAAAATATAAAACAGTAAGTGTTTTTTTAAAAGCATTTAATAAAAAATATAGAAAAAAGAATTTAAAATCATTAGTTTAAAAAGTTAGTTAAAACATGTATTTTGGTATTGAAAAAAGAGAAAAGTGAATTAACAAAATAAGAAATGAAATGAAAAAATAGAAAATAAAATAAAACGCTTAGGCCTCGGCCTAACTAGGCGACGGCATTGCTCCCGTCGGGCGCGTGTGGGCCTGCTCCAAGAGCTCACGGATTTGAAAAAGTTCATCAATTTTTTACACAATATTCATGGATTTGAAAATTTTCAAAAAAAAAGCTCACTAAGGAAATTTGCAAAAAGGTTTTCTCGGTTTTGGGAACCTCGGCTTCCCAGCCATTTTTTTTCCGGTTTTGGGACGTTCTCGGAGGTCGTGAACCGTGATTTTTGGTTTTCTTTTTTATCTTTCCTCTTGTTCATTTTTTTGGTCTTCCCTGACTTTTCGTTTATTCTATTTGTTGTTTCTATTTCTCATAAATTAAATTTTTCAGAATTAAAATTTTGTTCATATTTTTCTGGAATTCTAAATTGTTACTGATTTTCAAAAAATGTTCATATTTGAAATTTTTGTTCTTTTATAAAAAAATTGTTCGTGTTTTGACATCCTAAGCAAGTTTGAAAGGCATGAACATTTTTTTCTGAAATTTATGTACAATTTTTAAAAAACAAATATTAGTATTTTAGAACAAAACAGGAAAACTAGAAACCCTAACGAAAACCGTGCAAAAAAAAGAAACATAAACCAAAGAGTGAAGGTGCTGTGTTTTTTTCTTGGCGTTATGTCTCTCGAACAAGAAGAAGAAAACAAGGTTCGTTGGCAAATCAGATATGCTAGCCCAGATGGTTTGTGCGGCCACACATAGTCCGTGCCGGCTGTAGTTCGAATCCAGCCGAGGACATCCACTTTTTGCGATGGGTATCATACAAACGTACAGCGTATACGATAGAAAAGTAAGTACACCTTGTGAAAAGTCCATACTCTATCCTTTATACGTTTTATGAGGGAGGGTGTACCGAAGCATTGCTTTAGATATTTACTTTGGTCTCAGCTGAAAGGTCGTCAGAGATAGTTTCAGCTAGTGGTTCGCAAGCAACCGGAACTTTCACCTCATCGCCGATAGAGTCAAGGAACATGGCCACGGAAGCTGGGTCGACACTGTCGAGGTCCTCATGGTGTGCAATACTGCTTTGTAGTATCAGACCATCGTCGCTGTTCGACGGTGGCGACTTCTTCTGTTCGCGCATTATCACAGTGAGAATGTAGGTGCACTTTGGCGGGACAACGCCACACAATGGCAGCTTTGTAAGGTACCTCCTTGGGAATTTGGTTTCAAGCCTGAAGGCAATAGGATCATCTCTGTTGTTCATTAGGTAAAGCGAGCTGGAGGTCAACCTCTTTGGCCCAATAGGGAAGTTTATCCGCCCGGGTTGCAGGCTGAGAAGGCCATCAGATGTTATCTGTGAAAGTCCGTTTAGCATGTCGACAATTTTTTCTATTGAAGGTCTCTTACGCCGATCAGTCTCCACACACTCTAGTCCAATGTCGATGCATGCTTTTATTTGGTTGCGGCAATCTGCATCTAACCACGAGTACTCCGACGCTATGCGCTCCTCTGTCCAATTATCACGCACCTACATACAGAATTGGAATTATCATCCGTCGAGCCAATATAAAAGAAATGTGACATAAGCTTCTAAATATCAATCTCCAGATCATTAAGGCCTAAACTGTATCGAGTTTTCCTTACGTTTTTAATAAATCCCAGTCCAGACGGGTCGTTCTCGGCGGGAAGAAATTTCTCTCCTGTGCTGGTCTCCATGATGAGTAGGCCTAAACTATAAATGTCTGACTTGGTGGAGATTTCACCCCTGTAGAGATATTCCGGAGCTACGTATCCACTGAATACCAATAATATTAAGAGCATAATAAGCATTACCGGAGAGGATAAGGGGCAATTTACTTCATAATAAACGAACAATATCTTATCACAGTTTGTGTTTGACTTACTATGATCCCACGACATTTTGTGGATTCGCCAGTGTTTGTTCTTGACCAAAGAGTCTCGAGAGACCGAAATCCGCAATTTTCGGCCGCATATAATTATCCAACAATATGTTTTGTGACTTGAGATCCATATGAACAATAGGAATTCTATGTAGAAAGAGTAAACCATTGCAAACCCCTTTAATTATTTTTAATCGTGTCTCCCAGTCCATTTTCCTGGGTACTTCTGACGAAGTAAAACAATAAACTGTTTAAGCACTCTAAGATGATTAGATCCAATAGTATTTATTTCGTTGAATCCTGACAACAAGAGATATATTTGCAGATGCAAATTTGGAGTTAAATATTAGTATAATATATTACACAATCGCTCTCGAGTTAAGACTCCTCTAAGCCATACACTTGGGATTGATGTAGATGACAAATATCTTTACTTTTCTCTAAAGGAGGTTAAACCTCCAGCCTGCACCATTGTGATGCACACATTTATCTTTATTAATAGTCTTAGAACAGTTCTTACATGTTAAACGTGATATGCAAGACGTACTGGTCCCACCTGGGCCGAACTAGGTTAGTTAGAGATAGAGTTAGGTAATATTCTTGTAACCTCTTTCATCTCTATCTTCTCTCTTTAACTTGGTTCTCAATATGTAATCTCAACAGTCTGTATGCATATCTCAGGGATACGCCCCTGCCTATATAACACGAAACCGTCGCCTCCAACGAGGTACGACGTTCATCGCTAGTTTACATGGTATACAGAGCCTCTTCTATCCACTACATCGAGAAAAAAACCCATCTCCATCGCCAGCCATGTCGTCCTCCTCAAGCATCGGCCAGTCCTCCCTCCCTGGGCAGGTCACGGAGAAGCTCACCCGCACCAACTACGTGTTGTGGCGTGCGCAGGTGACACCGCAGCTGAGGGGAGCTGGTTTCTTCGGCTACGTTGACCAGACCATGCCGGAGCCCGCCAAGTTCCTCACCACGAAGGACAAGGATGGGAAAGAAGAACAGACGCCAGATCCTTTTCACGCGATCTGGTTCAAAGAAGGACAGCAGGTACTTGGATACTTGCTAAACAATCTCACCAAGGAAGTTCTTGTGCAGGTCACATCCATAGCTACGCCGCATGAACTCTGAGCTGCTCTTGCACACATGTTCTCGTCGCAGTCCAGAGCTTGCGTCAACAACATCCGCGCCACACTCTCCACGGCGCAAAAGGGCACACAAACGGTGGCGGCGTACTTTGCTCACATGCGATCTCTCGCAGATGAGCTTGCAGCCGCGGGAAAGCCGATCGATGACGATGAACTGGCTTCCTACATCACCGCCGGCCTCGACATGGAGTACCAGCCTCTCATCTCCGCCAACGACGCCCGCACCGAGCCCATCAGCCTCGACGATCTCTTTGCTCAGATGAGCAGTTTTGACCAGCGCCTTGCCCTCTACAACGGGGCGGCTTCTGGTGGAGGCTTCAAGTCCTCTGCCAATGCGGCTGTCCGTGGCCGTGGAGGTGGCGGCTCTCGCTACCGCGGGCGCAACAAGGGCAAGCCATCGGGCGGAGGCAACAGCGGCAACGGCAACTCCTCCAACAATGGCGGCGGAGGCGGGCGACCCTTCTACAACAACAACAGGGGTCGCCGCAACTCCTCTGGCAAGCCTCGCGCGGGCCCTGACGTCACGCGCTGCCAATTTTGTGGCAAGCTGAGCCACACAGCAAGGGACTGCTGGTACCGTTTTGAGGAAGATAAGGAATCTTCCCAAGATGAGAAGATTGCAGCAGCGGCAGACGGCTCCTACGGAGTCGATACCAACTGGTATGTGGACAGCGGTGCGACAAACCACATTACAGGCGAGCTGGAGAAGGTGACCGTACGTGAGAAGTACCGTGGACAGGACCAAGTTCACGCTGCCAACGGAGAAGGTATGAGAATTAGTCACATTGGTAATTCAGTATTTAAAACTCCCCATAGAAAAATCCATCTAAGAAGAATTTTGCATATTCCTAGTGCCTCGAAAAATCTCCTTTCCGTTCATCGCATTGCCCTTGATAACCATGTCTTTCTTGAATTTCACCCGTTTTTCTTTTTGATCAAGGATCAGGTCACGAAGAAAACCCTATATCGAGGTAGATGTGTTCGAGGGCTTTACCCGTTGATTCCGGAGCTTAGGAGACTGAATAAACAAGCCTATGGTGTCACCAAAGTCTCGTCAACACGGTGGCATGATAGATTAGGGCATGCATCTTTTTCTTTGATCAATCAAGTGCTTAGGAAAAATAAGCTCCCTTTTGTTGGTGAGCGTAGTAGTGAAACAATTTGTGATTCATGTCAACGTGCTAAGAGTCATCAATTACCTTATCCAGTGTCTACAAGTATTTCTACCAAACCTCTTCAACTTATATTTTCTAATGTTTGGGGGCTTGCCCCTACCTCGGTTGGAAGACACTCTTATTACGTTAGTTTTATCGATGACTACAGCAAATACACATGGATATATCTTCTTAAGAAACGATCCGATGTGTTTCAAGTGTTTCACAACTTTCAAGCACTTGTAGAAAGAAAATTTGATTGCAAAATCCTCGCTCTCCAATCTGATTGGGGAGGAGAATACAGAAATCTAAACTCATTCTTCCAACAAATTGGCATATCTTACCATGTGTCTTGTCCTCATGCTCATCAGCAGAATGGCTCTGCTGAGCGTAAGCATAGGCACATCGTTGAAGTGGGTCTTGCCTTGCTTCCTGCCGCGTCCATGCCACTAAAGTTCTGGGATGAAGTGTTTCTTACCGCCGTTCATCTTATCAACATATTGCCTAGTCGGGTCATCAACAATGAAACTCCGGTAGAACGCTTGCTTCACACCAAACCAGACTATACTTTCTTAAGAGTGTTCGGGTGTGCATGTTGGCCCAATCTTCGCCCATA